>NC_044500.1:6575540-6613040 GCF_902362185.1 Chanos chanos | reverse complement strand
GAATTTTTAAAAATGCACTTAATAGACTAACCCCGCATGTGGAGAAAGACCCCGGAAACCCAGTCACTTGTTATAGCTTTAATTCAGCTTATGATATAGCACTTAACATTTCAAACCCACACACACACACAAGCTATCATTATACAGGTGAATTCTGTTTACGGGTTACGGGTCAATTTGAAAGAAATCAACTGAAGTGAACATGAAAAGGGAAAAACAAAACAAAACAAAACAAAAAAAAACATATGAGCTTAGTCTTCCTCTACTTTGTATTCTCATGTCTATTCTCATTCACTGGATTCTTTGGACCAAGTACTTTGAACTTTTAAGCACTTGCTGTCCAGCTCCATGCTAGCACTGTACACATGAGATCATTTGTGTGGCTATAGAGCTTTTGTACCACTTGTTGTGAATTGTGTGTATGTCGTGGGGGGGGGGGTGTACCCTCCTATTTTTTGACTGTTATGTTTTGATGACGTTCATGGGGAGGCGGTGCCTTCAATGTTAAGGTGCTCGTTATTTGCTTGTAATTATTTGTCACTTCATAGTATAAAACCGATGGAGCTTAATTAAACAGATTATGTGTTGAATGTGTTGTGAATGTCTTTACACTTGGATCAAGTAATGAGGATGACGCCATTTCATGCACACTATAGCTGCAGTATAATCAACTCTCTCTCTCTCTCTCTCTCTCTCTCTCTCTCTCTCTCTCTCTCTCTCTCTCTCTCTGTAACTGTGCTGTTGAAGTCCTCGTGATTCTAATTTTGACATTCTGTGTCTCCAAGTCTGTAAATAAAAAAAACCCCACTGTGCATAGCCTACTGGTTTGTTATTTGACCCCGCACGAACGGGTGGCACAGTTAAACAATATAAGAACGTAACCGGTGTAAACGGTTTCCGGTATCTTCCGGTTCCGTGTTGTGATTGGTTCAGGGGTTGTTTTTGTCATCGGAAGATGAGCAATGTCCAGCCACTGTGGAACCGTAGTTAACCAGTGGCTACTGGACCGTTGAATCATTGGGGTGTAATGGTCGGTGATACCTGTATGTGGTTTTATTATGATTCGTCAAAAAATTACTGTTCATGTCGAGGGGATGGACTTTTGTTGATATTACGTCTTTTCGACGATGGATATTTAAATAAACACTCCACGTCAAAGATCAGTTCCAGATATCGAAAGCAAGTTGGCACCTTTGCGATCGTGGTTACTTTTATAAACAAGGGTGCAAACCTGTAGATCTTACTTTCAGTTTAATTGGTAAATTAAACAGCTATGGCGATAGCTCATGCCGCGACGGAGTATGTTTTCACCGACTTCTTGCTCAAAGAGCCGACATCGGAGGCGAAATACAAAGGCATCCGACTAGACCTGGCAGTAGATAAGATTGTGACCTGCGTTGCAGTTGGGCTCCCTTTGTTGCTCATCTCTCTCGCTTTTGCACAAGAGGTGACTGTCGGTGAGTGGTTTTCACTATGTTACACTACGCTTCTGTTGTTACGTATACCTGTAGCTATCTCTGAATACAGTACTTGACCCTAGTGGATTGTGCTAGTTTGAAGAAACGTTTTACCACCATTTTCACAGTAACGTATTTGCCATTTCGGTTTACCTTTTTTTTTTTTTTAAAGAAAAAAAGCAGTGATGTATTACACATGGTTTTGGGAGTTCACAGTCAGGTTTCTGATTTACCAAACACCGGGAAGTTCCCTCGTATGCATTTTTGGGATGTAAACGAAGCGCGCAACAGTTGGAAGCTGTGAATGGCGATCGTCGGACCCATGTTAAATTAAGCACGGGTTCCCAGACCTCCTGTAGGGTGAGAGCCCGGGCAAGTTTGTGCACGACCCTACCACAGCTGCCGCGCTGAGGCTGCCAGAGTCTTAAATTTGAAACTTGAACTGGTAGTTATATCAAAAGCACCTAAGGACAACCAGAAAGAGTCGAACCTGTTGTTGCCGATGGCTCACGCGCTTGGAAATGACTTTAGAGCACAGGCCTACCCATCTGTCATTGTTGTGCTTCCAGTGCACGTGGCAGACCATTACTTAAAAGTTTGTTTGTTGTTGTTTTTGGTTTGGTTTGTCAATGTGGCAACTGCCACTGTCACCCTAATTCTGTTTTACTAATACAAGAATCTCTTGGAGAGTGAGGTGCCCCCATGCTTATCAGAATGACACAGATATACCATCACTGAGTCCTTCTCTCTCTCTCTCTCTCCCTCCCTCTTCTGCACTTTGAATGTGTGGAATGCCTGTGAAGACCAGATTTGAATTTAAACTTGAGGTAGCAAAAGTTGCTCAGTTCCCAGAGGGCCTGTTGAAAACCTGTTTTTAAAAATGTTTTGATGCAAAAATAGTGTAATGTGTAAAGAACATCTCCCACTGTATAGAAAAGATGTGTCTCTTCTGTGTCTTCCGTCTGCTTCTCTCTCTCTCTCTCTCTCTCTCTCTCTCTCACACACTCACACACGCAGATGCACGTGCACACACACACAAACACACTATTCATAGCTATAGCCCTCTGTCTTTCATCAGTGTGGGTTTTGTTGTCTAGTGTCGTAAACATCTCGGGTAAATACTGTTTCCAACAGCAGTTACTGTTTCTCTCATGACTCAGTCCATGTAGAACTAATGGACTATACCAATGTTTCAGTCAGTCATGGGAGTCTGAATGAGCTCTTTAAAAACAAGCCTCAAAAAATGTTCAGGAAATATTTTCATCCTGAGAAGGTTCCCTAAAACATCATGCTTTGATATATGTACATACACTAAAAAAAAATGAATATCTTAACAGAAACTGCTCTTGAAGTTAGATCACACTCTGTTCTGGTTCCTTTACTGCTCTTGAAGTTAGACCACACACTTCTCTGGTTCCTTTACTGTTGCTGAAGTTAGATCACACACTGCCCTGGTTCCTTTACTGTTGCTGAAGTTAGATCACACGGTGCTTTGGTTCCTTGACAGTTCTTTGAATTAGGTCACACACTGCTTTGGTTCCTTTACTTTGTCACCAATCTTACCTGTGCACTTGTAAAATACACAGCAGTGGGTTAACAGACAGTAACAACTCTCGTTGTTTATGTTCAAACTCATCGAGGACCACAGAGTGCTGAAAGATAGATGGATGGTGAAAGATGAATGGTAGACATGCTCACAGAATCTTAAATCATAGATATAGACGTTATAGCCGATTCTTAGCCACTTAAATGCACTGAGATTTGATTCTTCATTAGGATAAAGCAATGTTGCATTAGCGGCATAAGACCAGTGGACCTAAACAGAAGCTTCTATAAATATGTTTACTGTGAAGTGGGAAAAAATGTCACTGTGTTCTACAAAAATGTCACTTTGTTCTTTTGGATCTCCAGAGTATGCATGTTAAATTCACGAGAAATTTGTGTTTCCCTCGTTTAGGCATGAAGAGTCGTGACGAAATGCTAACACAACTTTGTCATGATACTGTAACTCTTTTATGAGGAAGCAAATATAATATGTTGAGTCATGCTTTTTTTTTTTTTTGCAGATGAGTGTGACCTCACTCTCAGCGTGAGCTCTTCTCTTTTAATATGAGCTCTGTCTTTTAATATGAGCTCTGTTTTTTAATGTGAGCTCTTCTCTTTTAATGTGAGCTCTTCTCTTTTAATGTGAGCTCTTCTCTTTTAGTATGAGCTCTTCTCTTTTAATGAGCTCTTTTTCATAATGTGAGCTCTTCTCTTCGCTTTGAGCTCTTCTCTTCTAATATGAGCTCTGTTGGGTTTTTTTTGTAATGAGAGGTCTTCTCTTTTAATGTGAGCTCCCCGGTTGGCTGTATTCTGCTCACCTGATCACAAGATCTTTATTTTACTCCTGGTTTCAGAGCTCTCAGATATACGTATAGCAGTAACAACATTTAATTTTCACTGGGCCTTGACAGAACTGACTGGCAGGAAACAAGGCTTCCCTCGTTTCTAGATTAGGTTCTCGTGTAATGGATATCTTTTTTCCTCTTTTTGTTCCCTTTTTTTAAACTGGACAGTAACTGCTTTTTAGTTTAAAGATGAATATTCTAGGTCTTATTGAAAAAGTAAGTTGATGGTTAGACCAAATGTTCAGCTAATCTGTAAAGATTGATGAGCAGCTAGTTCTTACTAAAATTAACTCTTTTTTAAGTCTTAGGAGATTTTCCACAAATTTGTGTCCACAAAATCATATATATATATATATATATATATATATATATATATATATACACCCACTCACACACTTCTCTCTCTCTCTCTCTCTCTTTTTCCACATCTTCAGGCACACAGATCAGTTGTTTTTCTCCCACAAACTTCTCATGGCGTCAGGCAGCCTATGTTGACTCCTTCTGCTGGGCTGCTCTACAACAACAAGAGAAAGGCAGCTTACCGCTCTGGCTTCACAAGGTACAAGCACGCGCACACACCCACACACACACACACACACACACAGTCTGTAATTCATAACGCTGACGTTAATGACTTAGAGAGAGCTTTGCCAGTGGCATTGAAGGAAACCTGTTTCCAAGAAATCTGTATCCACTTCTAATGAGATACAGTTCAGAGAAAAAAAGTTTGTGAACCGTCAGGAATGATCTATTTTTTCGGCATGATTGTCTCCTGACATGTGATCTGATCTTCATCTAAGTCGTAATAATAAATAAAGATGATTCAATTTAACAAAGAACACTAACACGTGCCACAATACATTGGCACACCTTTACTGAATAAATGTTTTAAACAGTCACGGTCATTAATGGGAAAAGTGTATGAAACTCGAGGATATTAGCATCTTGAAAAGAGAGTAACTGGCGTCAGGTGTTGCACTCAGTGAGTCAGGTGTTCTAAGCAGTCCAGACATGGGTTTGACCAGCCCCACCATTTATTGATTTACAACAGTATTGTGAAGGCCCACTCAATATAGATTTTAGAGTGTGACCTCCTCAGAACTGTTCAGAACTGTTGTTGAAGTTCTGAAGGCTGGGCAGGGTTACAAAATGACTTCTGAACACCTTGGCCTCCAGTCAGGCAGATAGTACACAAATTGAAAAAAAATTCAGCACCTCTGCTGCTCTCCCTCGATGTGGCCAGACCAGGAAGATCAGTGCATGAACACCGCATACATTCCCTAGACAGGCGGCAAAGAGCCATCGGGTGACAGCTCAGGTTCTGGTGGAATCTCTCGCATTCAATAACATCTGTGTTCATGAATCTACCATAAGAACACAAATGGTGTTCTTAGGAGGTTACCACAGAGGAAACCACTGCTCTTCCAAAGAAAAAAAACATTGCTGCCCATCTCAAGTTTACGAAATACCACCTGGATGTTGCACAGGACCACTGGAACACTGCTCTGTGGACAGATGAGACGAAAGTCAATGTACAGTGTTGACAAAAGCCTGTATATTAACACCAAAATACAAAATACCAACAGTATACTAACAGTATGCTAACACCAAAACACAAAATACCAACAGTATACTAACAGTACGCTAACACCAATACACAGAATACTAACAGTATACTAACAGTATGCTAACACCAATACACAAAATACCAACAGTATACTAACAGTACGCTAACACCAATACACAGAATACTAACAGTATACTAACAGTATGCTAACACCAATACACAAAATACCAACAGTATACTAACAGTACGCTAACACCAATATACAGAATACTAACAGTATACTAACAGTATGCTAACACCAATACACAGAATACCAGCAGTGTACTAACAGTATGCTAACACCAAAACACAAAATACCAACAGTATCCTAACAGTACGCTAACACCAAAATACAAAATACCAACAGTATACTAACAGTATGCTAACACCAAAACACAAAATACCAACAGTATACTAACAGTATGCTAACACCAATACACAGAATACTTACAGTATACTAACAGTATGCTAACACCAAAACACAAAATACCAACAGTATACTAACAGTACGCTAACACCAATACACAGAATACTTACAGTATACTAACAGTACGCTAACACCAATACACAGAATACTTACAGTATACTAACAGTATGCTAACACCAATACACAGAATACTAACAGTACGCTAACACCAATACACAGAATACTTACAGTATACTAACAGTATGCTAACAGTATGCTAACACCAAAACACAGAATACTAACAGTATGCTAACATTATGCTAACACCAAGCACAGAATACTTACAGTATACTAACAGTATGCTAACACCAATACACAGAATACCAACAGTATGCTAACACAATACACAGAATACTTACAGTATACTAACAGTATGCTAACAGTATACTAACACCAAAACACAGAATACCAACAGTATGCTAACAGTACGCTAACACCAATATGCAGAATACTTACAGTATACTAACACCAATACACAGAAGTCAGAATAATTATAAGATATGTGGAGTTGTGTTTTATATGTTTGGTCTTTTTGCACTTATGTCCTTATGTACGCGCTTAAGTTATGCACTTATCTGATGTCCTTATGTTTGCACTGGTGTTGCATGTGGTTTATTGTTACAGCCATTCCATCTGTACTGAGATTAATTCCACCAGCCTAGCCATGTGGTATTAAAAGAGACTTGGAACTTTGAATCTCATCCTGGCTGTTAAACGTGGTGGACGGAGCATAAGGGTATTGAGCTCCCTGACTGCCTCAGGGCCTGCGCTCTTTTATGGACCACTGAACTCCCAGTTGAATCAGGAAATAAATTTTCGGGGACATCTGTCTGTGATCTAAAAACCCAGACTAAGCTGGGTCACGTCACACGACCGTGATCCGAAACACAGGAGTAAATAAACAGCATTCGTGGCTCAAACAGAACACATTCTGTGCATTAGATTTGCCGCAGTCAGGAGTCCTGACCTGACTCTCATTGAAATGCTGTGATGTGACCTGAGGCAGGCGGTTTAGTCAAGACATCCCAAAAGTCCAAAAGAACTAAAACGGTTTTGTCGAGAGGAATGGACCAGAATGCTTCCTGGCAGGTGTACAGGTCTGATCGGCAGCTACAGAAAGCATTTGACTGAGGCTATTGACAATAAAGGAGGTTCCACTAGTCACTAAATATGAGCATTCACAGACTGTTTACATCAATAACCTTAATTGTTCAAACCATTTGCTCAGTAAAGATATTGAAAGGTATTGTGTGTGTGTGTGTGTGTGTGTGTGTGTGTGTGTGTTGTTTGTAAGATCGTCTTTATTTATTATTTTTACTTAGATAAGGGTCAGATCACGTTTAAGGAGTTACTCATGCAGAAATGCAGATCATTCCCAAGGGTTCACAAACATTCTCTCTGAGCTGTAAGCGTGCGTGTATGTGTGTGTGCGTGTGCTTTGAGTTTGTAAATCTAACTGGTCTGCCCTGTATCTCTCTCTCTCACTCTGTCTCTGACTTCGGAATGCGCTGTGCGTGTGTGTTTGTGTGTAGTTTAGACAGCGTGTATGTGGTTATGAAAAGTGATGTTAATGGCCTATAACAAGTTGACAGGTTGCTTTGGGCCTGTGGGTCACCAAAGGATATGGGAAAATTCCCTCTCCACTGCACTGCTCATTACTTTCACAAACACACACACACACACGCACACACTTGCATGAGTGCCTGCATATGGTTGTGTGATGCAGGAGTTACTCATTTTCTGTGCCAGAAGGGGGCAGTAGAGTCCTGCTGTGAGAAGCTAAGAGTAAGTTAGTCATGTCTGAGGTTCGTCTGTGGAGAGCGTAATGATGTGTTCTACTCTGTTGAGCTGTTCACTCATGTGGAACATGGCATGATGCTTCTTGAGTGAGCACCAAAGCCAAATATGAAATACCATTAAACTTTCAGCTCTGTTCTCCTTAGATGTACTTAAATTTGAGTGTGTGTTTGTATGAAGATAGAGAGTTTGCAATGCAAAGTTCGAGGAGGAGCGAGTGTCCCGAATGTTAATTGTAGGTGAGTGTGTGTGTGTGTGTGTGCTGAAAGCTTAACGCATATTGTGTTGCTGTAGCTTTCTGCTTAAAGGGGAGCTCTGGTACAGAAATAATCTCTCTCTCTCTCTCTCTCTCCCTCTCCCTCTCCCTCTCCCTCTCTCTCTCTCCTCAGTTCTTCCCGTATATCCTGTTGTTGGTGGCGGTATTGGTGTACTTGCCAGCGTTGTTTTGGCGTTTTACAGCAGCCCCTCAGCTTTCCTCAGACCTCACCTTCATCATGGAGGAGCTGGACCGCTCTTATAACCGTGCCATCAAACTGGCCAAACGCATGGCCATCACTGGGTTCACTGGTGATGCGGACTCAACGCGCAAGGACCCCGTCGGGTAAGACACGAACACTCGCGTACTATACCCTCTTACACACACACACACACACTCACACACACATATCCGTGCCCCAGAATACATGCGTAAATGCACATGTACACACACACACTCGTACCCCTTTTCCACTGACCCGGTGCCGGTGCCGTGATTTTCCACTGAAAAAATTCCGGTGCCGGTGCCAAAAAGCTGGAATTGCTGGTCCTAAAAGTTGGAACCGCTGACATCAGCGGCTATGCAAATAAAAACCACGCGAGGACCAATCATTTCAGTGTTTGATGTGTTTGGTACGTAACGTTCCCCAAAGAGGCGGTAGTAACAAAAAAAATTTCTGACCAAGATAGCGGTAGGCTAAAGGCTATATGTAGCATGAAAATATGTATATGATTAAAAGATGTATGGGCAATCATTTGTGTCTACATCAACACGGGCTGTTGTTTACATGCTACATGAACGTGGTCGGACGCAGAGTGGTAGAAAAAAACTCTCTCCCTCTCTGGTTGGTGCAAATAGACCACTGTAGACCTTCATTTGAACACTCATTTAAACTTTTGAACTAGGTGACACGCTTACTATTTTCGTGAATTTTGCCCCCAGAGCGAAAAACCACGCGAAGACCAATCAGTTCAGTGTTCTGTCCAACATTATTAGCATAGCAGATGCGTTCTGTCTGACGCTATTTCTTCCCCAAGGAAACTGCCCAAACTTTCGCTACGTAGCGCTCGGTTCTCAAACCTGTGGAAATGCGGGCCGGTTCTCAAAAGGCACCAAGGCAGCACTGGCTCCGCACCAGCACCACCACGGGCACCAGCACCATCCTAGTGGAAAAGAGTTATCACAGTCTCACATAGAAAGACAGATTTCCCTCTGAACACACTGACATACGGACACACACACACCCCCCCACACCCACATACACACAGACAGTCTCGCGCAGAAAGACAGACATTCCGCCAAACACATTTACATATGGACACACACATACACACGTGTATTTACACACACACACACACACACACACACGCACACCCTTGTTTAGACTTGAGTTATGAATGTATGTGTACAACTGAATTCATCAGTCCTGCACAGTGTATGTGATGGTGTGTGTGTGATGGGGTGTGTGTGAGGGAATGTGTGAAGGTGTGTGTGTGATGGGGTGTGTGTGAAGGTGTGTGTTTTGTGTGACACCTCTTACTCTGCTGTTGATGCCGCCATTAGTGGTACAAAGAGCAAAAAGGAGTGACTGTATGACAAATGATGTGTGTGTGTGTGTGTCCATGTGACTGTGTCTGGTTTGACAGGCGAGACACTCACATACACTCGACTGAAAACAGTCCGTCTCAGCTTTGTTTCAGTCATTGCCATCCATCCATCCTCACCCCCTCTGTTTTCTTTTCATCTTACCCACTGAGACTTCATTAAACAAACCTTAATTAACAACTAAAGTCTTTCAAATATCCAGCCCTGAATGGATTTCTCTGTCCCTCTCTCTCTCTCCGTCTCTCTCTCTTTCTGTGTGTGTGTGTGTGTGTGTGTGTGTGTGTGTGTGTGTGTGTGTGTGTTTGTGTGTGTGGTCTCACCTTGTGGCCTAATTGAAAATGAAAGATCACATTGGGAAAATCATGCCTGCTCCCTGACTGTAGCCCCACTCTTACTCTTCTGTTTCTATGAATATGTATTAGATGCTGATTATGAACTGTTCCCCAGAACAATCAAAAAATGACCCAGATATGATCAGATTCGTGAACTCAATTCAGACTCCACATGTCTGTGTGTGTGTGTCTGTCTGTCTGTCTGTCTGTGTTTCTCTTGTCTTGCACTTCAGTGTTGAACTGGACTTGAATCAGAGTTACTTTTGAAGTACTCTCAGATGTACTGATCTCTGTGAGCCTGTGTTCTGCTTTTGCCTGACCAAGAGCTCAGTGAAGCACTCTGAGTAGTGTTTGATTACTCTGTGTGTGTGTGTGTGTGTGTGTGTGTGTGTGTGTGTTTTCCAGTTCAGTGTCAGATCTGACAGAGAGCTGCTTTAGGTACCCTCTGGTGGAGCAGTATTTGAAGATGAAACGTTTTTCATTCGGGATACTGTTGCGGTACGTGGTGTGTCGGGTCGTGACCCTGCTGATCCTGGTGCTGGCGTGTGTTTACCTGTCCTATTACATCCGTCTGTCTGTGACGGACGAATTCAGCTGTAATATCCGAACGGGGATCCTGTTTAACGACACCAGCGTTCCAGCCGCTCTGCAGTGTAAACTCATCGCCGTGGGCATTTTCCAGCTCCTGAGCTACATAAACCTGACGGTGTACGCTCTGCTGGCTCCTGTGTGTGCGTACGCCGCCCTGGTGCCTCTGAGGAAAAACACAGACTTCCTGAAGATTTACGAGATGTTACCTACGCTGGGAGTGCTGGAGTTCTCCAGCATGGGCTGGGATGACCTGGCCATATACCTGCTTTTCCTGGAGGAGAACCTGAGTGAACTCAAGAGCTACAAGTGCCTAAAGGTGTGTGTGTGTGTGTGTGTGTGTGTGTATGTGTGTGTGTGTGTGTGTGTGTGTGTGTGTGTGTGTGTGTGTTTTAAGGTCTCATTAAACCTTTAAGCTGGTGGAGTATGGGATGTACGTGGTCTTTAGTGTGTGTGTGTGTGTGTGTGTGTGTGTGTGTAAGTTTGCAGGGATATGGTATGTATGTGAACTTTAATGTATGTGTTTGTTTGTGTGTGAAGGTCTGATTAAACTGTTAAGCTGGCGGGCTATGGTATGTAAACATTAAGCTGTGTGTATAACCTGTGTGTGTGTGTGTGTGTGTGTGTGTGTGTGTGTAGGTGCTGGAGCTGCTGAAGAACAGTGAAGATGGGCCGTGTGACACCATGCTCCTACTCCAGACCCTGGGACAGGTCAAGACAGACGCAGTGGACGGAGTGTCACCTGCCTCACTGACACAGCCCCCCGACCTCTCTGGCCAGCAAAACGAAAAGAACGGCATCGAGATGAAAGGTGTGTGTCTGTCTGTCTGTGTCTGTGTGTCTGTGTGTGTCTGTGTGTGAGAGACCTTACATAACAGAATGTCCATGATAACATATAAGTCAATACTGGTGCGTGTGTGTGTGTGTCTGTGTGTGTGTCTGTGTGTGTGTGTCTGTGTCTGTGTGTGTGTCTGTGTGTGAGAGACCTTACATAACAGAATGTCCATGATAACATATAATTCAATACTGGTGCGTGTATGTGTGAATGTGTGTGTGTGTGTGTGTGTGAGAGACCTTGCATATCAGAGTGTCCATGTTAACATGTAAGTCAATACTAGTGTGTGTGTGTGTGCATGTGCGTGCGTGTGCGTGCGTGTGCGTGCGTGTTTGTGTGTGAGAGGCCTTACATAACAGAATGTCCATGTTAACATGTAAGTCAATACTGGTGTGTGCGTGTGTGTGTGTATGATGGTTGAAGAGATGTGTTAATAAGCATCATCCTACTGGTATATTGATCACTGAACACTCAGGCTTGCTGTCTGCAATTAGCATTACTGTTAGAAAATATTAGATACGTTCCCCCTGAAAAATTGATTTCCCTGGAGTTGTAAATATTGGTAAAGCATGTGTCGTTATTCCTTTGTATGAATGTGGTCACGACTCTGGCCAAGGAGTTTTTTCTTTTTTTTTTTCTTTTTTCTCTTTATTTTACATTGCACAACTCTCATAGGCCCGTGGCCTAAGGGTTTGAGGAAGCGGGTTTCTGACTGAAAGGTCGCCGGTTCGATTCCTTCCACGGCTGAAGAGCCCTTGAGCAAGTAACCCCCCCAACTGCTCCCCGGGCGCAAGGCTACAGCCCACTGCTCCTGCGTCTAGTGGTTGTGTGTGCTCAGTACTGGTGTGTAAGGGTGGATTAAATGCAAAGGTCAAATTCACTGCCCACAGTGTGTGTGTGCGCCGTCACGGAGATTTAATCTTAATCTCTAATCTCCGATCTTATTAACATTCCTCGGTGTATAGAAACACAGAGGCTGTGAGGGTCCAGATATGCTTGGTATGCACAGACAATCAACATCTGTTAGTTTCTGAAGAAATCACCTCACTAGATACTTAAGTCATTAAAAACCATTTGCCTGTGTTGAATATGCGGCTGCCCCATCAGTGCAGTAGATAACCAGAAGGTGGAGAAAAGTGATCTCCCTGAAACCCAAACGCGTTGTCAGACGTACCTGTAAGAAAGGAAGGAAGAGTCAGTACTTTTTTTTTCCTCCCTCATTAGAAATTATCTCTCAAACCATACGCAAAGTTCTCAAGATTCTCCGAACACGCTCGAAAGTGTCTTAATTTGGTTTTTTGGGGGGTTATTTTCTCCTATATATAAATAATGGAAGAGGGCACTGAAACTTCACTAACGCCTGTAGGAGGATACTGAATATCTTTGTCACTTTTAACATACTTTCACAATTGCATCATGAATATCATAAATGTTTTTAAGCTGATCTTAAAAGCACGGGCATTGATAAAACCTCTCAAATCTGTGATAAAACACTCGCACCAGGATAGTTTAAACTCTGTTGTAAGCTCTGATTTTTAGGTGAGAACATAAGACTCCCTCCATTACTTCAGCAGACATTTTTTTTTTACTCAAAGATTGAATGAAGTGTTATCTGTGTGAAGATCAGGGGTATCACCGACTAAGAATTTACATGGTCAAATCTGATTGGTCAAGTCTTGCCTCGTGTTGACCAATCGTCGAATAAGGCTTTTCTTTCTTTTTTTTTCGGGCTCATTGATCCATATTCTCATTTGCGACACTGGCTTCCATTTTTTCCACACTAGTCAAAAGAGTTCAAACGCCCAATTAAACAGTTTGTCTTCTTGACTTATGCATACAAATTTATTTTATAATAGGACGTGTTCCATCCTTTTTCTCACTCGTTATTTGAAAAGTCTGCATTTTGGTGACCTTACAACGATAATAAATATAGCATATAGAAGGCCCATAGCTTACAGTAAAGAAAGAAATCCAGAGTAGGTATGTACAAAACTTTTATTTATTTATTTCGCACACAGAAACAGTTTGATAATGAAATGACAAAAACTGAAACGAGGCAGCTGTCAGGTGTCGGTATATCAAACATCAAACATAAAGTGACATATAAAAAATGACCAAAACAAAATATAGGTTTAAATAACAAACGGGATAACACATGCCTTGGATTTTTATCTATTTAAGTTACGTTGAATCCCTACAAGCTATAAATTAAAGGGAATATGGAATAAACATTAATCGCTAAACGATTCCTTAACATTAACATAAAATGAACATTTAACGCCATGAAGTGCAGAACAACGTCAACACAAAGTAGAGTAAAATGTACGACAACATTTTGGATTAAATAGAATTGGATAGACCTAATAAATAACAAATGAGTAACTGAAGAGAACGGAATACGCGAGCTTGCCGCCATGTCCAGGAGTCGGTTGCTTGACTTTCACATCTGTCGTTCGCTGCCCCAGCTCACCCTCGCTGACGTTCCTAAGGTATTTTAATTAGTTATCAGGAGTGCATGTTAGGGTCATTATTGTTCATTTCTGTTTATTTATTTATTTATTTTTAATTAAATCGGAGTAGATTTCTTAGGCATGTCGTGGAATTCTGCGCTGTTCCGAGCCTGCATCTGACTCCCGATTTTATGTTCAAATGCCTCTTTTATGTTCAAATGTCCCCTGCTCCCTTGCAAGCCAGAAGAAAAACAAATGTGAGAGAGAGAAAGTCGACAACATCATCATTTCATCCCAGAGCACATCACAGTCCCGAGTCAACCTTATATTCAACACCCCCATATAGCCGGAATGGAATAATCCTTGTATCATAACCACATTTTGCAACGACTCGTCTGTGAGGTTAGTGGTCGAATCAGGCTCCTTAGATCGAATCGCCGAATAGTCAGCTATTCAAGGGGGGGGGTCACGCCTAGTGAAGATCACGGGTGATCACGATTATCCGACGAAGCTCTGCCTTCGGTTTTATCAATCTATAGTTACGCAGTTCCAGATCCAACTTGAAAGACTTGGTCAAAGGTTTTTCGAGTTGAGCTTGTCTTTTAAGATCTGATGGGAGCAGACAGCAGTTTGTGCTGCGGGCAGAGTTCTGATGTTCAGATACGCTGAAGTAGCTTTTGATTTTCAAAGCAGATACAGCGCGTTATTATAAATTCATTACCCACAGATGTTTGTAAAAACCCCATGGCTTGAACTCACCTGTCAGTCAGAGAACTAGACTCATTTCAAGGGGTTTGAGCAGGAGAGTTGGCAAGCTCAGAATCCAGCTGGCCAGAGAGAGGATGGGTTATGGTCATTCTAGACTAATGCAGAAGCAGAACACACACACACACACACTTGTTCATGCTCTCTTGATGGTTCTTGGTGCAGGCTGTTACTTTGACAGCAGGATTTTCTCACGTCCTGAGACATTGGGAGGCTTTTTCATCTCTTTTATCCATTCAAATGCACACTTTGCACAACAAATGACTTCAGGCAGAAAAAAAAAACATTTCAGAGGCTTATAAATGGAAAGGCCTGGATTTATTCTCTGCACAGAGGTGGTTGTTAAACCGACACAGTTTAATTGCAAATGGCCAGTGAGGCACCTTAGCATGAAACAAACAGAACACATCCCGAGAGCTCTGTTTCCATCAGACTGATCTTCTACACGCACATGCGCGCACGCGCACACACACGCGTGCACACACACACACACACACATCTTGGCGTGCATTTGTTGACTAATGACTGCAATCAGCACCCTGTTATCACCCCCCCCCCCACACACACACACACACGCACGCACATACACACACATGTCCATTATCTCTGCGTCTTTGGCTGGTTTATGACATAAGCTCCATCCTCAGGTGTGTTGGACAGCTGCTGCATGTTGATATGTAGTTACAAAAAGATTCATAATATAGATTCAACACTAACTAATTTACCAGCACGACAGAAGTGTTTGTGTGTGTTTGTGTGTGTTTGTGTTTGTGTGTGTGTGTGTGTGTGTGTGTGTGTGTGTGTATGAGAAAGAGAGAAAGACAGAGAGAAAGAGAGAGAGAGAGAGACTGTGTGAATATAGGAGCATGTAAGCAAAAGGATTGTCCAGGGGTTGCAGACTGGGTACTATTGATTTCCACAGAATTAAATCAGTGGAAAGCAGAGAACTCAGTTACGACTGATTCAAGAGAACATGTTTCTGGTAGGCTAAGGTCTGGGGTTAGGGACTCCTATGTTTGGGTGTGTTTTTGTATGTGTTAGGGAGAGAGGGAGAGAGAGAGAGAGGGGGCGGGGGGGGGGGGGCGGGTTTGATTTCCTATCGTCCATGTCGCCGGTGGAGGAGACTCAGTGGTCTCTGAGTTACGTAATATAAGAGGTGATGCAGTTGGGCAGATGTTAACTGACCAAGCCTCTTTGGCTTGACACGCCTGCTAACACTGAGCTCTCCAATGAGACTTCACCCTGCCATCCATTCTTGTCACGGTTGGACTCAGGCACAACCTCATTTACTGTGGGGAAAAAAATCCCCACAGTAAAAACGCACGCAAAAAAAAAAAAAAAACACTCAAAAATCGCACATTTGAGCGTTTTGAAGTGTTTAAGAGTAAAACCAAATAGTGAGAAAATGGAGCTCTTGAAAACAAATGGAATGTGTTTCGGGTCGTTTAATAAAGGGATTTGTGAGCAAAATCTGTAAAATCAAAACAATGCGGTGAATCGAAACACTGCACTCTCGCCGCTGTGCCAGTCAAGGTAAAGGTCTCAAACTCAGACAAAGTCAGACACGCTCGTGCGTTTTTGGATCCCGGTCGTTCGGCCACATTTTGCACAGACTCACCAAAAAAGGAAGTTAAACATCCCTGGCAGAAACGCCACAAACCTGTGCAGTCCTGTTCTGTGGTGTTCTTTGTGTTACATAATATACTCTCTCTCTCTCTCTCACTCGCTCTCTCTCTCTTTCCCCTCTAGTAGATAGTATTTTTCATGGCTGCAGTAGTCAGCTCTTAGCTTGGGTTCAGCACTTTAGGTTCTGGGAACAGTTGGCTGACTCATGCACTACTAAATGGGTTTGCATATGCAGGAGATGACAGCAGATGGACAATGAAATTCACTCTTCAAAAATACTGCTGTGTGTTAATGGCTGTGTCTCTGTGTATGAGAGAATGATGTAGTCACTGAGAGCTTTTTAATTGCAACGTTTGTTAACTGAAAGTGTAGTTCAGTTCTCCTGCATGTGCCTGTACTTAATAAGTTGTCTGCTGTTAAACTGGGCAAAATAGAGACACACATGTACACATGTACATAACACACAAACACACATTAGACTTACACACTAATTAGTCTGATTAAGGCTGAATCATTTTTATAGATTGTTCACTGTGCCAACAGCTCTTCAAAATTGTGTGTGTGTGTGTGTGTGTGTGTGTGTCACAGAGAATGGGGGAGAGACCTGTGAAAGAGGCAGATGTTTAAGTAGGTAAACAGTGTGTATGTGTGTGTGTGTGTGTGCGTGTGTGTGTCACAGAGAATGGGGGAGAGGCCTGTGAGAGATGCAGATGTTTAAGTATGTAAACAGTGTGTGTGTGTGTGTCACAGACAATGGGGGAGAGGCCTGTGAGAGATGCAGATGTTTAAGTATGTAAACAGTGTGTGTGTGTGTGTGCATGTGTGTGCGTGTGTGTGTGTGTGTGTCACAGAGAATGGGGGAGAGACCTGTGAAAGAGGCAGATGTTTAAGTATGTAAACAGTGTGCGTGTGTGTGTCACAGAGAATGGGGGAGAGGCCTGTGAGAGATGCAGATGTTTAAGTAGGTAAACAGTGTGTGTGTGTGCGTGCATGTGAGCGCCTGTGTGTGTGTGGTGCGTGTGTGTGTGTGTGTGTGAGAGAGAGACCTCCAGCAGGAGAGCCACTCTCAGGTGCAATCCCCAATCCATCACAAGTGATTGTGTTATTCATGAGCTCCATGGAGCCTTCATTTACTGATTTAGCTGTGTGTGTGTGTGTGTGTTTGTTCGTGTTTGTGTTGGAACTAAACCTTAGAAAGTTAGCAGCCCCGCTGTTTATCTGTCCCTCTCTTAAACCTGTGTTTTTGGTTTTTTGGGTTTTTTTCCCCCAATCATTTCTCTCCAGAAGCTTCTCCACTCCTGTCAAGCAACAGCACGAGGAAATCAAGCGATGAGAAACCTGTGCGCCATCGGGTCTGACCGGCTGAGACCACACTGCTCTTTTCACTGTGAGAGTGACCGTGACCGACAGGGTGGGAACACGACCCAAACTTTGTTTTATTCTGCGCTACAGAAGAAGGCGGAGTTTAGACTGGACGTGGTTGTGGGGAACATCGAACGTCACACGCCGCCAGTATTATGAAGACACGGGCCAGGATACACCCTGTAATCGTAGCCAAATGCCACTGAATTCTTTGCCTGCACTATTGACACTGGAAAAAAAAAAAATCTGTATCTATTTGCTGCCGACCATGGCTGTCAAATTGTTGACAGGATTTTTTAATTGAATTTGTAATTTCATACGTTATTATTCTATTGCAATGTTTTTTGTTTGTTTGATTGTTTTTTCTGGGAGAATGTACAGAAAAAAAACGAACCTTTTTTTTTTTTTTTTCTGCGTGCATGTGTTTTATTTTACATGTAATGAGACAAACAGACCTTTCAGAACAAATGTATTGATCCATTCAGTTGAAATCAGACTAAATCAAGCTGACAATGAGACTTCAATGTTTTTGACAATGGAAAAGGTTAACGTGCATGGATGTGTGTGTGTGTGTGTGTGTGTGCGTGCGTGTGTGTGTTTGTGTGTGTGTGTGTGTGTGTGTGTGTGTGTGTGTGCGCGCGTGCAGCGAGAGTAATGTTTATTCGCCTGTGTACTTGTCTCATTTTTGGTTGTTTTTCGTCCTTTCTCTCAGCATTAAAACTGAATGTTTACAAAACTACAGCCACTGTGGGTGTGCCATTGTGTGTGTAGCGTGTGGGACATAGAGGTTATGCTATCTAGAATAACGAGCGTCATTAATTCAGTAGAGAGGTGCTAAAGGCAGAGTGCATTTGCCCTCTAGATGGGTGTATGTATGAATGGATTTCATATAGATGAGCAGTAATGTGAGACTGAAGCAGCAGGGAAGCTAACATTCGCCACTGACTAACACTAGCTCAGCAGCATTAGAAATCCATAATTATAAGCGACTGGAACGGTTCAAAACAAGAATCTTTTTTAAGGAGGTCGAAAATGTCTCATTAACACCAAAAGGCGGTATAAATAAAACCACAATACTGTAAAATGGCTTTAAAACACTGCGACCCGTTTAATCCTCAGAGTAATGCTAGACCTTATTAGATACAGGAGTGGAGGAAGACCAGCGTGAGACGGTGCTGGAGATGAAAACCTCTCTCCCCAAGGCTCAGGAGATGCTCTGTTAACTGGATCAAACCTGGAGCTCACTTGACAAGGTGTCTGACTCCCCTCGCCTAAAATCCGAGTCCGGGACTGATGCATTACGCTCACACGCACACAAAGACAGAAATACAGAGCTCGAGCGTAATCTTCAAACGCCAGTTCCCTGTACGCCCTCGAAACGATTCTCTAATCTTCACAACAAATTAGAATGTATGTTCTCCTGCAGAACAAACAAGCACACACACACACACACACACCGAACACTTTAAAACATCTGATTTTCTCTCTGTGTACAATCACTGTCTAATTCTCTTTATGATAATGATTTTACACGCACTGAAACAAATACAGAGCTTCCTTACCCAGCTCCTCCTTACAAATACCTCCCAAAAAAAAAAGCGCTCATTATTCTTCACAAAGAAACACTTATCTGATCCTGATGGGCTCTCGCTCTCTCTCTCTCTCTCTCTCTCTCTCTCTCTCACACACACACACTTTCTCACTCCTCTAACACTCTCTAACACATACAAAGCCAAGTCATTTCCTTCCTTCACGCTGACTCTACTGTAGCATCGGCTCAGTCTCTAGGCAGGGGGGACTTGTAAGAGGGATCTGTGTGTGTGTGAGAGAGAGAGAAAGAGAGAGAGAGAGAGCGAGAGAGAAAGTATTAGTGCGTCGTCCTTGCCAGAATCTTAATAAGCAAGCTGCTCCTTGGAATCTTCTGTTGTCAGTTTAATATTCATAGCATTAGCCCCCTCTCACTCCTCTTGAGAGTGGTATGAGTTTTGAGCATACGGATCTTTTTCTCTTTCTCTCTCTCTCTCTCCGTGTGTGTGCGTGAGAGGGAGAGAGAGGGAGCCCATCAACGTCTCATTTAAAGAGAAAATTATAAAAATGCACCGTCTAATTTTCATAGTTCTGTCTAGCTTTGATATTTCCATAATGGAGTTTTGTTTTCTCTCCTCCTCCTCACACACAGACAAACACACACACACACACACAAACACACACAAAAACACACACAAAAATGCTTCTAACCTTGAGATATTACTGAAAATTAAAGTCCCATAAATAAGCAGCAGAGCCTCCAGGCTCCTTTCACCCACCATCACAAACACATTAACTGGGCCACTTAGTGACAACAGTCTGAGAAATGAGTCATATGACTTTATTCTGCCGCTTGGTAAATCACAGCTTGTGTTCATTTCACCAAGTCCAAATATACATCTCTAGATTTAATAAGAGATTTATGCACTGCAACACACACATCACATCACTTCTCTCTCTCTCTCTCTCTTGCCGAGGTTCTTGAAACATTATTGGATTTGATGAAACCGCCTGTTCAGGCCTTTGAATGACATCTGCAGTTCGCTGATTCGCAGCGGCTCGTCTGTTTTGCCTCGAATCTCAAACTCAGCGAGCGGACATCACACGCCAAGGAATTTACGCTTTCCGCAACGGCCGGCCTCGGCCGATCGCGTCCCCTCCCTCAGATTTCCATGCCGGCGTCACCTAAGCCGCCGCTCCTCACCCCTGGATCCCTAAGCCGATAAGTCTCCATCAGCGAGGCTCCTGGCAAACATGCCCCAACAATTATCCTTCAGTTTCACCGAGGTCTCTTCCACCGGCCATGCAAGTCAAAGTAATGTGAGATGGACTTAGCCAGCATTTTCATACATCGCCCTAAGTAAGATGGGACACTAATTGTTTAATTAACAACAAAAAGTCGATTTCCATTTCCAACCCTTCACGGCTAAATGAATGAAACTGCAATTATAATTGTACTAAAAGTACAAATGCTCATTAACGAACACTTCTGATTATAATTACTGACGTGTTGTAATATCTCTGATAGTAATGGTTCAGCCTGCTGTTAGTAACCTCTGGCTCCGTACAGATAACAAGCCTTGAATTAATAGATTTACAATGCAAGTATCTAACAAGTGGACGCTACAAGTACACTCACGCTGCGTTTCACTCGCGTGCTAAAATGTCTGGGAATTTGCCTTACGTTGTAAATAAAATTGATTATGCAAAGATGTGTTATTTAAAATTACTTTCACCTCTCTCTCTCTCTCTCTCTTTCTGTGTGTGTGTGTGTGTGTGTATTGGCAAGATTCTCTGAAAGATTTTCTGATTCCCTTTAAACAACAAGCAAGTTGTCCACTTGCATTTCCATAGTTACTTTATAATCCACTTGTCTTTCTTGTCCATCTCAGGTGGTCAGGGACTGATGTAACAGACTGTGAGTCACACAGTATTTGCCGGTGATGTATAAACACTGCTGGTTACTCCCCTCAGAACACAGAGATATACGAGCTCCGGTGGCTACTCCCCCCAGAAGCGCAATCAACTGCGATGCAGCTGAAAATATTGAACCCCCATTCAGGGATGCTACAAGACCTGTGTGATCATTTGAGGTCTTCTCTTCCGAAACATTTAGGTTACCGCCTGAAATGTCTGTCTCTCTCTCTCTCTCTCTCTCTCTCGCCTTAATGCACCACTTGTGTGTGTTCTGTTGTGGTTGTTGTGGTGGAGAATCTCAAGTAAATCCACTGTCTACAGCTTTGCCTTTGCTCAAACAGCAGCCCGGAGGCTTCTTGCAGCAGCATTATAAAAGAGCAGAAAAACCAGGGAGACCGTTGAAACCTTGAGTGGGATTAAGAAAAATGAGCGTGGATGAAACAGGTTCATTGCCTTTGCATCGACAGCCTCTTTAACACTCAAAATCCCGATTCAGTCAAGTCGGCAACGCGCGTTTCTATTTTCAGACGAAATTCCAGTGAAGCTGCGTGGTCGTACGCAGGCCTATGTTTTGTGACCTCGTTGAAAGTGGCATCTTATTCTAATCATGTACCCAACTCATTGCTAAGAAATGCCAAGGAACAGAATACGAAGTATACAATCTCTGTTTCACAGAAACCATACGTCATCCTTGGGAAGAAAAAAAAGGTAAAAATGGATATTGCTTACAGAAAACTCCTTAACAACCATGAGCAGCCTCACCACAAACTTCCTGTTGCTTTAACATACTTTTTATCTGTTCTGCAAGACTCAATGTCGTGGAAACAGTGACCAATTTGAGCTCTTCTGCCCCACGCACAGCTCACTGTTTTAAGGTCTCTCAGCGCCCCCAAAACCGTGTGTAGCCCTTAAACCTGGTGCAACATCAAATGTGTTTATAAACAATCAGTGTTGTCTAATTGTAAAACTTTCTGAACACAAAGATGGTTTTCTGGTATAATATTGTTTTTTGGGGGGGAATGTGTGATTCAGTTGATTTAATCGAATATCAAATGTACTGGGGCAGAAGTGTTGCTGGACTGTAACTATAAAAGCTAACTCAAACCCTGAATGAATTACGCGGACTGTTCCCTGTTAGCGAAAGTCCTCACATCCCTCTTCTTGTCCAGTCCATTAGCGAGTGCTCCTGTTACACTCTTCCGTCTATCATCCTTTGTTCAGTCGAGTGCTCGTTAGCCCTGCGACACTGCTCATCTGTGTCTTCAAAAGCTTCACTGACATCCTGTCCTGTCTGTTTTCAGTCGCTGCCGTGTTGCTGTAGTCACATGATCCACATACGTTCGGACAGGGTTATCGGAGGTAACACTACTAACTGTAGACTGACAGCCAGTTTTATGTTCATTGACTGCATTGCTCACAATTACCTTTTACTGTGCGACTGAAAGACTGACTGACAGATGATATATCCTGAAATATGTATCTCCATTCAGCAATCAATTTACTTATTTCTTTTACAGCTTACATTACACTTGTGATGAGGCGTTGTCAAATGTTTGATGATGGTTGGGGTTTTGTCACTGTTTATGCTCCCTTTTAAAAGAGGTGCCCCGGTTCATTTCTAACTACATGCAAATCTCTTTTCACAGTAAGTGACATTCACATGAAACACTATTGCGATCAGACCTAATTGCGTGTCGCCAGCGTGGGAGAGCAAACATTAACTTACTGTGTGTTAGAAACCTGCAGAGTTACCAAGTTCCCTGACGCCCCGTGAATATGCCTACACATTCAACTAACCGCGATTAAGTGGGCTAATTGTAGTTTAACGTACTGTTCGTGTTCAGCTGTTACCTAGAAAAGCGGTCAAACAGAAAATACTTCTGTCACCGAAATATGCAGGCCACCGAGCATTCACTGTTACCAATTAAAGCCTGCTGGAAATCACTATTGGCAGTACACTCCGCTGTCCCCTAGAATTCGGCTAAGTCCTCATTTGTTTTTGTTTGCAGCGTCTGTGTCTTTCACACTATGAGGGGTGGAAGTAACAAAAATTAATTGATTAAAACTGGAGGTGAACAGCTGTTGATACATTTCAGACACTATGTGGATGTTAGGCTGCTCCATAATTGTGCGCCAGATATTCGTAATTATTGTCTCTGTGGTTTAAACAAACGCGAGAACAACTGCATCTGATTGGTATGTAGAGTCTTACCTGCTTTCACGAGACAAGCCGCGATGCATGATGGTCTAAGTCGATCGATGTGGGGCACACGACGTATTGCTGTTTTTTTATATAGTGCCGTAAATTTACAGCTGAGATTTCGGACAGCACTACAAAATGGCTGATTAACTAGTGCACTATATACTGGGTGAGTGAACATTTCGAACATAGCTTCGATCAGTTCGTCAGTGGGCGGGGTTTTTGATTGGCATTTTGAGTGGAAGTAACTTTAAATTGCTTACCGTAACCTCAATTTTTATCAATTCATTTTTGTTACTTCCACCCTTGAGACTACCTTCCTTAAATGATAAATGGCCGTTTTTTGTTGTGAATGATGAATGATGAATGAAAATGATGAAACATGGCTCTGTTTTCCTCATATCACTACAGTTTTAATCAAATCGGCTTTATATGAATCAAATCACTTGATAATTTATCACTCTATTTTTCATTTCACATCCATTTTTATCGCTCTATTTTTCAGTGCACATGCATTTTCATCACCTTCATTTTTATCAATTAATTTTTGTTACTTCCACATATCGTATCACTCATGCTCCCCTAAAGTTTTGATCGACTCGGGTGGGGTAGGCAGGCCGGTTACCCTCTAACACTTCATTTCAGTCAGAGCTCACTGTAATAGGATTCTTGTCGCCTAAGTGGAATTCCTGGCGCTTTGCGATTGAAACAAGTTTAGTGCTAATGGAGACAATGATTAGAGCATCATTATTCCGGAGTGTTGACACGCACATACGGAGAATTCTTCACCATGCCTTGGTCGTCTAATTAATCAGACGAGCTCACAAGACCATTCCACCGGTTCGCGGCTTAATGCGGGTTTGAAGTTTAGACTGATTAGTGTTCTCTTTTGGAATGGAAACTCAGCTTTGAGCTGCATAAAATTAATCTCTGCTGGTTTCTTGTAGCCTAATTATGAAGAATTTTTGCGGAAATATTGATTAAGGATTCATAATGCGATTGTGATTTTTTTATATAGCACATTCACGTGCCGTTCCGTTCGAATACAAAGAGCGCTAATAACCTCAGATATTACAGAATAATAACTCCGACTGTAGAGTTAACTTTAAGATGGACAGACATTAACATAATATGAATAAGTGAACACATCTCTAATGCTTTTCAACGTAATTGTCACTGCAATTACATGACTTTATATTATCTTGGTTTCTTCTTTTAAAGAACAAAGATGGTTATTTATAGTTTTGCAGTTTGGTCTGGATTGTTCAAATTTTTTTAAGCATCTGCTCCACAAAAGTATATGCCAAGAGGTTACTGAGTGTGTGTGTCTATGTGTGTGTGTGTGTGTGTGTGTGTGTGTGTGCGCGCGCATGTTTTTGTATCTTGTGTCCCCAGAAAGATAACATAATCTGACAAAAGTCCCTGGTGGGGACCAAAATGCTGGTTCCCACTAGAAGAACAACATTTTTCTAAACTATATTGTTGTTATTGATAAAACAAAAAGTATCAAAACATTTGTTCGGTTAAGGCTGGGGTCAGGGTTACCATTAGAGTTAGGGGGATAGGTTAGTACGCTTTAGTTACGGGATAATGGGGGTCAATGGGAAGGGTAGGATATGAGTACAAACTTGAGTGTGGGTGTGTGTGTGTGTGTATGCGTGTCTATATGTGTCTGGTTATAGCTGGAGGAGAGGAGGAAAAAGGCGAGAAAGTAACAGAGAGAAAGAGATTTCTGTTTGTGTCCAATAGCCCCACTGTTCAGACAGACAGTTAAGCTCTCATCATTTTAAACACACACACACACACACACGCATTACGTATGCACACCGACTGTTTTCTTGGAAGCAAATAGCCATTGCTCGACGTGAGAGAGCTGCCAGCTTGGTTGCCAGGACAATGTTTTGTGAATTACATTCACCTGTGTTGAATGGTTTCTGTACTGCAGTGGGCTTTTAAACAGCATACTGAAGTAACTGCTAAAGATATGGGCAGCCTCTATAGGTGCTAGTTTAAATAACAGGGAGTGTGTGTGTGTGTGCTGAGGGGTTGGGGGGGTGGGGGTTACGTGTCCAACATCTTGCTTTTTACTTCCAAAAAATATCTTTAGAGAGAAGATTAGTTGGTGTTCACGTGTATTTTTTCTGGTGAGAACGTCCATGGTGTCTTAAAGAGGTGTTGACTCACACACATACATATACATACATATACACACACGCATACACATACGCACACACACAGGCACATGCACACTGACACACACACACACATACACACACACACACACGCACGTACACACATACTTTGAAGTAAGTAGCCACTGTCTGCTATGTGCTGGAGGGTTTTCAACTTCATTCCCAAATTTGACAGAAAAATGAATAATGAACCAGAGAGTTGATTGGTTATAAGATTTCTAACCGTGTTTTTTTTTTTCTTTCTTTTTTTTTAATGAGAGCTTCTAATCCTCTGGGACCTGGGGCACACTGGACAGCGACGGACTATGTGCCTGGAAATCCGATGAGGGTGATCTCAACTTTACGCCAAGTTTATGTCAAGTTTTCTGAGTTAAAATAGTCTGCTAAATGATATGTTTTAAAGAGTTGTACTTGAGGTGACGTTCCATGCATGGCTGATGTGAAATTTCACTGAATCAGAGTGCAATATGACTTGAAAGACATTTACATTGAGGTGTGTGTGTGTGTGTGTGTGTGTGTGTGTGTGTGTGTGTGTGTGTGTGTGTGAAGGTTCACAATTAAGAATCGTGTTTGATCATTTTTTTGGCTCTCTGTCATTGGGGACAGAAAATATTATCCTTTGTTTTTCACACATCACATATGCACTTTCCCTCTCTCCCTCTCTCTCTCTCTCTCGCTCTCTCTCTCTCTCTCTCTCTCTCTCTCTCTCTCTCTTTCTCTCTCTATTATCCTCCTGATAATTAGATGCTTTTATAGCTGTGAAACCTTGAGTCACCTGTCTGCCCAGAGTATCAACAGTCTCTCTTTCATTTGAAGCTCTCATCTCATCTCTCTTTCATTCCCCTCCACGCTTGAACTTTATTCTTCTTTTTCAAGTGAACTGACATTGCTAATGCCATGCATGATGTCCCACCTTTCTCTACCATCATTCCCTCTTTCCTCTCCCCCTCCCTCTCCCTCTGTTCACACAGGGAGCACAGACACTCTCTCTGTCTCCCTCTCTCTCTCTCTCTCTCTCTCTCTCTCCCTCTCTCTCTCTCTCTCTCTCTCTCTCTCTCTCCCTCTCTCTCTCTCTCTCTCTCTTTCTCTCTCTCACAAACACACACACACACACACATAGACACGTTTACCTTTATAGAACCCAAACCTTATTTGACACTCTTTGTTTTAACAGCATCTATGGTTAAAAAAAAAAAAAGCAAGTGAAAAATGCCAATGCTTGAAAAAATAAGGGAACCAGCACAATGTTTGGTCAGATGTTTACAGATTTATCAGAATATTTCATATAAATAATTCTATAGACAAACACACACACACACACACACCTGCACTGAGTAGAGTGTGTGTAGTTTGAAGATTAGTGGGTGAGAGGAGTTTTGTTTTTAATAGTAAACTGTTCTGCCTTGGGATAAAGCCTAACATGAACTCACACACACACACACACACACACACAGAGATTATCATCCACATGTGGTTACACCTCCACGGTTTTATTTATTTGTTTGTTTGTTTTTGTAATTATAAAGAAACTTTGTGAAAACGTTGATTAAGAATTTGCTATGTGATTGTAAATGACTAACTAGGTTTTTTTTTTGCAATACACATTCATATGCAAGTCTGTCTAATCCAAAAACCACAAATACCCTGCATTATCACAGAATAATAACTCCTACTGCAGGGTCAACTGTGAGCTAAACTGGCATTAACATAGTGTGAATAAGGGAACACATCTCTAATTTCTACTTAACTGTGTAATTACATAAATGATCTTGATTTCTTTTTATCTTGTGATTTGTTCTTGATTGTTCAGAATATTATTCCACTTTTAAAGCAAAAATTGTGTCCTCGCATTAACATAATGTGAATAGCTATGCTTTTAAACTTTCAAAATTTAAAGCTTTAAATTTCTACATTGAAATAATTATTTTATGTCGTCATATTTGTGGTTCGGTCTGAATCGGTTAGGACAGTTCCAGCACTGATTTCCATTATACCCAAAGTAAAGAGTACCACGCTAACCCTAACTCTAACCAAGAACAGGACACTTTTAGTTCTTTTTTTTTTTTTAAATGTCTATCCATTAAAAAGGCACTGTCAGTGGGGGCTGTGGTTTCCGCCCAGTTTGCCGAGGTGTCCCCAGCAGAACACACACACACACACACACACACACACACACACACACATGCACGTGCACGTTCAAGCACACACACACACACACACACACACTCTGTATGTGTGTGTTTATGTGTTCCTATGTATACACGCTGACACTCCTCCTCCACCATTTCCCGTACGAGAGAGCACCTTTGGACCACTCAGTTTTGATTGTTCTTTGTAATCATGAACATTTTAGTATTCATGTATTCCTTTTTAAAAATGCAGGACAGTGAAATTACAAAGTGCATTTGTGCGTGTGTGTGTGTGTGTGTGTGTGTGTGTGTGTGTATGTGTGTGGTGTTTATGTCACACGCAGGAAATCATACACCTTCAGGTTTTGATTATTACAGTGATAATCACTTGCTTAAATATCTCCTTTTTTAAGTGGGTGTTTGTATTTCTGTGTATTTTTGAGGAAAAGCGAGACATCGTCACTCCAGGCAGCACTGAAGAGACACATCCTAAGCTCAGTCAAAAAGAATACACTGACTGTTCTCTCATAGATTTCAACGCAAACAGGTACCACCTGTTCTGTCAGGGGACGGCAGCACTCTCCTGTCATACACTGGAGAGCACAACCCCAGAATGGGATCAATTTGCCACCAGTGTGGGCTAGTTTTACGTGTTCAAATGTTGGATTTCATCAGTCTCTCTCACATATACGTATTTGGTGACAAGTTTCTTCATAAAATCCCATTGGACAAAAAAAAAAACAAATAAACAAAAAAAAACATGTTATTTGTTCAAGCAGCTGATACTGATCATGTTATAAGATGGATCTCAAGACTGGGAAGTGTGTGCATTCTCTATATTTTCTGATTTCCCAGTGCAGGGACACGTCTGTATGTTTTGTGAGGGAGATTGTACGTGTGTCAAATGAAACCTTTTGCCATCTTTTCAGCCAACCAAATGTAACCGATACGTCTGACTTCAGTGCACACACACACACACACACACACACACACACACATGCATGTGCGCATGCCGACCTGCATATACACACACACACACACGCGCTCACTGGCCACTTCATTAGTAACAGTTTGTAGGAACACCTTGTGTGTGTAATTAGAGACTGCGGCCCATCTGTCGTTGTGTATGGTGTGTGTTACACATCCTCTGGCCCTTCATCAGTGTCCGTTTCTGACCACAGGACATCTGTTGACTGGATAATATTTGGGTGGTGGACCACTCTCAACCCAGCAATGGCACCGAGGGGTGTAAAAACCCCAGCAATGACACTGACGTGTGTAAAAACCTTAGCAATGACACTGAGGAGTGTAAAAACCCCAGCAATGACACTGAGGGGTGTAAAAACCCCAGCAATGACACTGAGGGGTGTAAAAACCCCAGCAATGACACTGAGGGGTGTAAAAACCCCAGCAATGTGTCTGTACCTGATACACTCATACCAGCCTGACACCCACCACCATGTCAGTGTAGCTGCTGTGTTGAGAATAGTCTGTCAGGCCAATAATAACCAGTCAACAGTGGTCAGAAACCACTAATAAAGTTTCTAATAAAGTGGATGGTGAGTACACACACGCTCAGCTCTTAATGACTGTAATCTGTAAAACAGATGCAAGTGTGAAGATCATTTAAATAAGTCGTACAATAACTCAGGCACAGACTTGCCTTTTGTTAGAAGAGATGTGCTTTTGAATATTTTACGTGTATAAGACTAAACCGTTACAAAAGCTGAACACTGAAACAGTTCTAACGAACACTAAGAGAAAGATACACATCTGTACCCTGTAATTATTGTCTTTCCACTCTGTTTATCTCTCTCTCTCTCTAAATCTCCCTCTCTTTCTCTCTTTCCGCATCAATTACCAATCACAATCACTGTAAACAACTGTAAAAGTTCTAATTTTTCTAAAACTTCTAATTTTTAACTCTGAGATTTTATTAACATATATTATTACCAGCTACTCCATCAACCCACCCACCATACCATCATTTTCACCAGTTATAACTGTGACGCTGAGGCTCTGACACATGTCGAAACTACTAGGCCGTCTCCGCAGAGAAAACCCCCGAGTGTCTCAGCCGGGGTGCGCGAGATCCGTTCCCCTGTATTTTGTCCTCTCTCACTCCATTTGAGACATCTGCCAGTTTTTCCACGTAGCAAAAAAAAAAAAAAAAAATCCACCCATATTAACTACCAGATATCCTCTCAGCACATTTCACTTCACCGTCTGAAACACTGAAGCGACAGGAGATTTCCACACGGCCATTCCCTCCCTCTCTGAATATATCTTCTCCATTTCGAATAATTAAATAGCAGGTGTTCCTATCAAAATTTGGCTGCATTACACATTCTGAACGCCAGCCCTACAGACTCTTATGTGTTTCCACCCTTCCCCCATATCCATTCCTAAGTCATTGAACCAGACCCCCCCCCCCCAAACTGGGGTGTAACGGTACATGTGGCAGTCACACGGAGTATATGTGGTAACCTTGGTGCGAAGATTGATGAACCTAACGCGGAACCAAATTTCACAAGCACGAGTCTCTCATTTCACTCTCTCATAGTTGGTTTGTTCTCTTCTGTCTAAGACTTGGGATCTGTCTGTGGTGCAAACATATTACGACATAAGTATTCAAGGACCTTATGTCCATGTTCACCGGTACATTGTAGTACGAAGTAAATCACATTTCTTTATGAACAATAGATGGAAATGCTGGCTGTCAATAGCTGACGACTGGGTTTACACTGCTGCACACGGCCACATGCCGTCGTGACGTCACAAACACATGGAATTCAGAACAGGCTGTAGACTCATTTTCTTCACATCGATCGTACGTACGGCTATAGAAGGAGAATGCATGTTTTCATACTCTGACAATGTTTCCATAGCACATTCATCTCAGTGAATTCAAAAGGGGCAAGGAAAATCGTGATTTCCATTCTATGGCACCTTCAATGCACCTTTATTGTGCAGCCTGTGCAAACTACCTGAGGGGAGACTATACGACACTATAGGTGGAACAAACTGTAACTTGCACTACTGTCTGTTCAAAATAAATGATAGAAACCTAGGCCTTATGCATTTGGGGGGGTTTTGTTGCTTTTTCCCATTGTACCGAACTCGTACCGAACCGTGATATCCAAACCGTGGTGTGAACCAAACCATGACTTCTGTGTACCGTTACACCCCTACCCTCAACCCATGCACACACACGCAAACACACACACATACACACACACACACACACACACACACAACAGAATTCATACTTTCTAAAACAGAATCTCTCGGTTCCAAAAAGAACGTTTTTTTTTTGCTCTGTCAAAAAACGCCTCATTTCTATCATGAAATGTATCCCACGATCTGAATCCTTAAAACAAATGTTACAAAACCCCAAATCTTTTCACTCGAAAAGTAACATTATGAGCGTTAATCTTAATTCTCTCATATCATAACACCCTCAACATTGAAAAGACATGGTACTGAACAAATTAACCTAATCAAATCTCAAATCATTGGATTTGCAGCTGAAGAGTAGGTTTGTTTTATCATCCAGTGACTACTGTCTCCAAAAAATACTGAGCAAAATGTTTGAAAACTGTACGTTAAAGTAAATCTGAAGGACTACTGTACACATGCAAGCATTTAGCCACTGAAAAAGGAAATTACAATGCATGTCTGTTTTAATTGAGTGACTGAGTAACGGAGGCATTGTTGGAGTAATTGCAGCCTGTTAGGGATGACTGGCAAGTCTTTTGGTCACCAATCTCATATTCATAGAAAATACTCACATAAAGCCGTCAATGTCGGACGTACGGCTTCATTTTTTTTTTTTCATAGTGCCATACTGGGAATAAACTGACAGCTACTGGTTAAAATGAGAGAAGAGGAAGTGAACAATAAAAAAAAAAAAAGACTTTGACTATCAAAGCAGTCATGTGTCAGCCTAACTAAAGCAGACATGATTGCCACCTGTGTCGTGTTTAGTTTGATGTGATCGCAGAAACGTTTCATGGTGTACAGCAGTGAGGACTGTGTGTAGTGACTGGGAGGGGGGGGGGGGGGGGATTTCAGATTTCGGAAAAAAATAGCCACAAATGACTTTTTTTTTAAAAAACGTATCTTGTTCTGGTTTCTAGAGGGAGGGATCGATTTGTTTTGTTTTGTTTTGTCTTGTTTTGTTTTGTTTTGTTTTTGTTTTGCTCTGGCGGTTCATTCTCAACCTGAAAAAAAAAGAAATACCGCGAAACACGTGACTCATCCCAGAAGTGGACTGAGAAATAGTGAAAATCAAACCATCAATCTAACTCACACATCTCCTTTATCAAAACACCTACTGCTGCTTTTATGTGAATGAATAAATAGAGCAGTCAAGGTCACAATCTCTCCTCGTCTATTCAGGGGATATGTATAAATAGGAATTCAGCACACCACCGTTACTCTCTTATTATTACAACCATTTTCTGTGTGCGAAAGCATCCATTTTCTTCTCTCTTTCTCTCTCTCTCTCTCTCTCTCTCATTTCCTTTTTGTTTTGGGGCTGTAAATAAAAGCTGTCAAGCGAAACATTAAAAAAGAACGAGTAAAAGAAAAAAACCAAAAGATTAAAAAACCCTTTCCATTTTTTTCTCCTCATATCTTATGCCAACACCTTCTCATATTCACCCCCGACCCTCCCCCCCCTCCCCCAGCCCTGCCCCCCAACCCCTTTTTTTTCAGCGTAATTCTCTCTTAAAGTATCAGCACCTTCCTCATGCTATTTAATGTTCACCTCTGTGCAGCTCCCATGAGATCTGCAGATGAAAAACGCTGTTACTTTAAGGCCTTGCTAAAGCAGAAGGGGGGGATTTTGCACCTGCTTGACTTTCAGAGGCTTTTCACGCAGGTGCGAGTCTCTAAATCCTAAATCCTAAACCCTACCTCAAGGATTTCGAATCTTTTCGAATCTCCATGGATACAGAGAGGCCACGTTTTGCATGGATACTGCCAGGACAGTAGAGAGTGTTCCACGGAGAGAGAATGTTTTGTTTTGTTTGTGGGTTTTTTGGGGGGGGGGGGGGGGGGGGGGGTTTGGGTTTTTTTGCCTGGATGCAATCATCCTCTGGTTTGTTGCTGTTTTTGAGGAATAAGTGGCCATAAGAAGCGTATCTCGAGATTTGTCTTTCTTATATGCAGTTTAAAAACGAGTGGGGAAAAATGTATTCGAACTTTCATTCCGTGCGTCTTGTTCTTCATCTCCTGTGGACTCGCCTGATAATCACTGCCATTCACTTTGGCGTAAAATCAATACAGCTAAGCACATATTCAGCTGTTTTGTACACGGATCACTAATTGTGGCAACCATGAAAAATGGGACCAATTTCTTTCAACTGAGTCACCCCCCCCCCCCCCCTCCCTCCCCCCCAACACACAAAACAAAACCTTTTTCCATGTTGTACTTATTCTCTTTAGGCATTTAAGATAAGTGCTTCAGGAGTTGAGTCTCTCAAAGATACTGAGACATAAGCACATACACACACACACACACACACACACACACACAGTCTCTCTCTTTCCTGTTTTCCCCTCTCTGTCTCTCTCCAGGGATAGTGGGAAAACTTAAGTATAATTGCTTATGGGGAACATGAACTCTATGGACTGCTAATGGTGGAGAACAAGGACAAGTGATCCAATTTTGAGCGGAGGATAAAGAAATAATAGAGCAATCATTACGGGGGAAAAAAAACAAAAAAAAAACACAAAGACATGATAGGAGAATGGCTGGTATGAAAGATGGAACAGATGGAGGAGAACCGAAAAAGACAGAGAAGCGTGGGCGTCCGTTTGTTTTAAAAAGCGCTGGGGACAAAGACGGGTTCGAACATGTTCACAACTTTTTTTGTGAACGTGTCCCCAGTGTCCCCACTGTCCCCAGCGTAAATGGTGCCTATGCACAGGGGGATGAGAAAACAAACTGGGTCCAACTTTGTCAAGAGATATTTGACACTTTTACACAACAATTGAAATAGAGAGATAATTACTCCATTACGCTTTTTAAATGTAGAATCTGTATCGAACCGTTTAGATTTAATACTGTATCAGAAATGTGTATTTAATAGTAATTAGTCTGCAATTATCCTGGAAGATGATTTTGAGTGATCATTTTTAATGAAGCCTAGCTTTGATGTTTGGTTGTTTGTTTGTTGTTTGTTGTTTTTTTTTCTCCTGTTCACTGAATCATTTTTTTTTCCATTATCTTTGTTGATTGATCTGAGAAAAATGTGTAAAATAATTGGTTACCGATAAAGTAAAAGTATTTGGACTTCTTGCTGGAGATGTGCCAAAGTTTGTTTCACATGGACACTTTAACATGGATCGTACATTTTTATTTGATTTATTTGATTTATTTATTTTTTCGTGAGACCTTGGAACTTTGCAGTGTAAAGCGATGCAACTAATGTATCACAAAGCTAGATGTCGGCGTATCCACATTTCCACAGAGGCAGTGAAAATGGAGCTAGTGTTGAACTTCTCCAATTATTGTTCGAGTGTTTCTCCCAGCGAAAACACAAATACGCATTTCACAACTCCTCTCCAAGCCAACAGATACATGAGTGGTGCAGGTGCAGTTGTATGTGTATGTATGTAAACACACACACACACACACACACACACACACACAAACTGAAAGAGAGTGAGAGAGAAAGAGATGATCCCCACTAGCCCCAGAACATAAGAACAAAGAAGCATACCGAATACTGAACTACAGTCACTCTCTCTCTCTCTCTCTCTGACTCTTTCTTCTTTTTCCTTTCTTTGTATGTATTTTTCTCCAAGGTAAGCTTTACCTTCAGTCTTCAAATGTGTTCTGTATTCCCTGCTCTGCAATAGCCTAAGTCCATCTCTCTCTCTCTCTCTCTCTCTCTCTCTCCCTCTCTCTCTCTCCCTCAAACACACACAAAATGTAAACTTCACTCCTTTCAGGTTGCCTGGAAAGGTCAGGAAGTGATAAAACGGTGCCTTTGAAAATAACAGTGAATGTAAGGCACAGTCTAATGAATTGGTCCACTCCTATGGTTTGTGTTGTATGTTATATGTTTACATCTTTCTCATATTCTGATGTTGCTTCTCATGGGTCACTCTATCATTTATGGTAACTCCCTGTCAGGGGATGCTGGACGCAAGTGCGGCTGCACAGGAGTTTTAATGACAGATGTAGAAGGTTCAACACCAGCAGGCCGAACGGAAAAACAAGGTTACCAGGGGTCCGAAGAATGGCTGACAAATTAGGGTAACAGGCGGCCAAAAGACTACGGAACAATACAATACAATAATTTAAATAAATATATATATATATATATATATATATATATATATACTCAGAAACCACGGCTCAGAAAAGACATGGGAGGTGTAGACTTCACACTGACTGATCCAGCGGAGGGGTTTAAATAGCGAAAGGCATCAGGGAGAACTAAAGTGAAGGCAGGTGTGCAGGATGAGGGTGATCAGACCGGTGATTAGTAAACCGGCGACGCTGAGCGCGAAATGGCTGAAACCGGTGAGGGAGCAGGCGAGGTCGTTACACTTCCACTCACAACAGCATTTCCTCAGCGATTATTACTAACTTTCTTCTTTGGGACCTCACGCAACTTTTGGCACGTTGTTGTTGTTGTTTGCTTGTTTGTTTTTTTGTTCGTTCGTTTTTAAATAAGGTCTCTGGGGGTGCTAAGGTGAGTGATGACTTTGTGAACTGTCACGCTAAACATCAGCAGGGTCTGTTCCAACCTACAAGAATTTCCCAATGTGTCAGAGGTTATTCTTAAAACTCGCTCTGAACATCGTTTGAGCTCTGACTACTTTAAATCTCTATTAAAACTACTGTTAAAAAAAAAGAAAGAATGAAAAGAAAACAAAAGAAAGAAAAGAAAAGAAACTGCTGGAATAACTGTTTCAAACCGAATTAGCATGGATTCTCAAATCTGTAATTTTGAAAGGCAGAGAGAGCGCTCCTAAAATGAGCCAACGAGTACTCCTACCATTTAATGAATAATGGATTCTGATCACAGACCCCTAATTTACTGTGACAACATGTATAATTATTAGCCGGATTACTGACCTTGTGGAAGCAAAATATTTTTTTTTCTTTAAGACCACGCTGTAATTCTTTTTACTCTAACTGCTTTCGGAAGATGAGGTGAAAGGGAAGGTGGGGTAAAGGGGTCATTCACTTGTTTTTTTTTGGGGGGGGGGGGTGTTCCCTGGCTGAAGTAGGCCACGCTACTAAAAGAGTCTTAACGTGGCTTAATGTTCCAAAACTGCGATCAACGATCACCAAATTTCTCTAGGACATCTCTTGTCAGAAACTACTCCTCCTGTCAAAAAATCGAAATCGAAATCCTAGAAGTATGGTCGTTATCTCACGTTAAGCGTTTTCCTCTCCACTGACGCCCATTAAAAGGAGGCAGTTTAACGTGCCTTAATGTCCAAAAACAGTGATCGATGATCACCAAATTTGTCTGACATCTCACATGTCATAGACACTATCTCCAGTCAAAAAAGCAAAACTGAAAGGGGTAACGTGTCGGAAATGATTTACGTGTTTATTTGCATATAGAGCGGGGAAGGGAGAGCCGATCTCAAGTGGTCACTCGAGACACGGATTCTAAATCCACGTGTAAACGGACGTACTGTGAGCCATCCACTTGTGATCGGATCACCAAAATTGGATCTTAATGCAAGGCGTAAACAGGGCCTCATTGCCAGGACTGTCATGGTTTCAAGGGACCCGGAACGCTGTATACAGATAAGCTTGCTTGTGTGAAGACGTTGATTGATTGCTGGTCGTTTGGAATAAAATTGGTTTCTTGTAGTTGTCAGAGTGCCTTTTTGTTTCTGCGGCCTGAGCCTATCAGCGATGTTCTTCTAGTGAAAGGAATGTTCCAGGATGATTTGGATGGTTGTTGTTTTAGAATGCTCCTCACGTCTTCTGAAAACCTGGCCGTCATTTTCATAGGTGTATGAAAGCATTCAGTCAGTTTTCCAAGCGAGTTTATTTCAACCCATGAATCCCTTATCTCATTTTTGAATTGAATTGAATTGAATTGAACTGAACTGAATTAAACTGAATTGAGTTGAAATGATCACATGTGCGAAACGTTCAAATAACGGAAGTTTATTTTGAGCTCATGAGGCTGTAAACCCTCAAAAGATGTGTAGGATTATAAAAAATATTCAGTTCGCATGCAATAATTACTTGGGCCACATAAAACACACTACAGTAAATATAAGCGACATGTAAGATTATCATCACAGGACATACTATTGAGCAACCGTCATTTCATATCAGCATATCAGGGTATTTTCTGTTTCGTTTTTCTACATCTAAAGCCACATGGGCTGAAGGTTGCGGGTTCGATTCCCAGGACCAACATGACCAACTACGTCTGCTTTTGGGCAAGGCCCTTAACCACTCCATTGCTCCCCGGGTGCAAGGAAAGCAGCCCACTGCTCCTCTATCTGGTGTGTGTGTTCACTACTGGTGTGCTGGATGGGTTAAATTCAAATTCATTGCTCACTGTTCACAGTGTGTGTGCGCGGTCACAGAGATTTACATTTACTTGTGAACTGGCCTAAGCCTTGACTCAGGCTTGTCCTTACCTTACTTTATTTCTCTATAATTCTGACATGATATTAGGACTGCTTTGATACAATGAAAATCAGCAAATCAAAACAACAAATTTAAACGGTTATAAAACTTTTTTTTCTTTTTTTTCCGGTTTTTGTTTTCATAGGAAACCGTCTTCAAAGGAAACGTCTGCTCGCTGTGCCCTCTGTGGCGTAGATGAGAACAGGCTGTGAGGTGCAGTTGTTCTCTCTGGTCTTTCAGCTGGACGTCGACCCGGGCGGAGGCAACGGGCCGCGGAGGGAAAACAAAGCTGAAATAATACGCGCTCATGTGGAATCACGAACAGACAGCACATTTAAATGAAAATGAATAAACATGAAGCCAAATTTACAT
>NC_044500.1:6558040-6573040 GCF_902362185.1 Chanos chanos | reverse complement strand
AGCTTTTTGATGATGTTTTGCTCTTACCGGCTTCCCTCTGTCTCTGGATCTTCAGACAGCATCAAACACTTCTATTTAATCAGAGGACGTCAGCCAAGAGAGGCCACATGCTCCCAGAGTACGAGAGAGAGAAAGAGTTACATCTGTACCATTAACCTTCACTTACCACAAAGAGAGAGAGAGAGAGAGAGAGAGAGAATTCAAAGTGGTCGCAGAAACAGAAGGGAGAAAGAGAGAAAAAGAGGGGAGAGCGATCATAAAGAGTTTTTGAAATGAAAGTTGTTTTTTTGTGTTTTTTCTTTTGCTGGAGCATAAAAAAATGAACGAATTTCAGTCAAAGGCACAAACAGCCTCTGTTTGCCTAACTGATTAAGACTGACATTTAGAACAGAAGCTCACGCTTAGGACGTGAAAAAAACAATATCATGTTGACTGACAGCCACTTTACAAGTAGGATTTTTTTTTTTTAAAGGAAAGTTTAAAAAGGGAAGTCAATTTAAAATTCTGTTCAGCAACAATCAGTTAGAACATCTGAACTCACTGTTTTCAGTGTCATTTGTTTGTTTGCCGTCAGTTCTGAAACCGTAGACGGTGCAGCAAATATCCTTTAGCTGATGCACAATTGTATGATCTTTACTCTTAAACTGTTGAAGTTTAGCTCTGTTTTTCTTGGTCCCAATAGCCAAATATTCACTTCTTCATCTCTCACTCACTCATTATCTACGCCGCTTATCCTAATTAGGGTCACGGGGTGGGGTGGGGGGGGGGTGGGGGGTGCTGGAGTCTACCCCAGGGCAGACACACAGACCATCTCCAATACGCCTAACCTGCATGTCTTTGGACTGTGTGAGGAAACCGACGCAGACACAGGGAGAACATGCAAACTCCACACAGAAAGGACCCTTCTTGCTGTGAGGCGACAGCGCTACCCGCTACACCACCATGCCGCCCCTGCTGTGTTCACGTTTGGCTGAAACAAAGCCGTGAACATTCCCAGGTTCTCGAGGAGTTGTTTTGACAAATGCTGTTCTAACTGGTGAACATGTCTGACGTCTCTATCTGTAGACCCTGTGAAAGAGGAAGCGTGAAGGAAAACTACAAGGAAACAGTCGTTCAGTTCAGCTATTTCTTTATTGATAGTCACATCACTTCAGCAAAGACCCAGAGACAATTCAATACCACACACACACACACACACACACACACAAAAAAAGACATTCTAGACCAATTCGACGGCAGCATTTGCGTGTCGTTCGGTTATCTTGCAGTCCAAACATCTTGATGGCATTATGTTTGTTTCACTGTATTACCATTCAGTGAATATATAATACATTTATCTATCAAACAACACATTCAACGTTTTATCCTGTTTCCATTACATGTGTGAAACTGAATTGAATTCAGTTCAGTCAATGTGAACAGAATAAGGTTACTTCACAATACATGATGCTTCCTTCCCAGGTGTCATATTTTAAGCCTCGCTGATAATTAATGGCACATCACTGTCTCTAACAGCACATGTGTTTTGCAGTTTTCATAATCTCAATACAGAATGCCATAGCAACAATGTTGCCAAGGTAGAACGAGCAAGGATGAACCTTTTTAAAGTGAACCTGTGCACACTGAAGCAATGTAAACATTAACATTTCATTAATTCTGCTGGTTCCACCTGTCATCAGAGCCAATCATCCAGAGAGTGATTCAGGGGACAGTGCCCCATAATCTGTAATCACCGTCTTTCACCATCTATGTCCACTTTCATAAGCTTGAGTTATACTGATGCAATTATCTTTGCCTCACGCACCACTAACAAGTAAAGAAATTTAGCGCCCCCTATGGGTCAAGATTAAAGAGCACCCAGGTGACTCTCGCACTAGATCGAGTTCGTCCCATTTCCAGCGTTCGCCCGGCATTGGTTCCGCTCTATATATTAACTGCGTTTGTCCATATTCACTTCACCTGATTTACAGTGCGTTCCGGTTTATGTGGTCGTGTAGTTGTTCATTTACACTTGCGAATTTAAAGCATATTCTATTAATTCATTATCATTTATAGCATACCAACACATTGCTGAGAATGTGGTATTATCACATAAAAATGACAGTTTAAGTTCTGAGGGGCATCTAAATAAACAGAATATTCCATGTTTCCAGTTTTCTTTCTTTTCATTTTTTTTTAAAATATTCCCGAGAAACGCTGTTAAATTTCGCCACCTGGAGTCGACTTTCGGAGAGGCTGGTGAGGCAAGCCGTGACCTGACGCCCCCCGCTCATCCAACGTCCAGAAAAGATTACTGTACAAAGGCCAAAGCCAACGTTACTCATGACAGAGGCGCTGAAAAAAAAAAACTCTCAGACCAAAGCGCTCACTGTTTAGCACAACCTGATCGCAGTATTTAAATCTAAAATTACTTTCCAACAACAGCAAAGGAAAAAAAAAACATCATGAAATTTCAAAATAAGTATATAAGTAAAGTACACTGACGTTCAAATAACAATATTAAAAGTGTTATATTCTGACAGGGCGGTACAGCAAAAGACCATCTGAACACAATTTTTAAAACACTCGCTACCGTCATTAAACACAGTGTTTGTGACAATGCTGGCTCTTTGTGATTTAAGGCAGTGAAAATGTTAATGAGTCTTCCAACATCAATAAAGAACAGTGGTCCTTGTCAGTGATCTTTGACCCTTTTGTTGACCTCTGACGATGACACCTCTTCATTACAGTTCGCACAATGTGTTTATACAGGAGAACTTTGACGTTCGTGAACCAGACTGAAATGCATAAACAAGCTGACACAAATTTTAAAACACAGGATGAAATATACATTATATATTTACATAAACTTTGCACAAAGTATATGATGTCTAACTGAGTGCTCTAAAAATGAGCCTGTGTAAAATTATAATTTAATGTCCTTAAAAGATACAAGAGATTTTTTTCCTCATGTGAACATAAACATCATAAATGCTTTCAGCCGCTAATACAATCCCTATCTTACATATCAAACATTTTACAGGGCCCAGGAAAAATCCATATATCAATATTGGTTTGTGTCAAATCTTTTTCAGCGACATCGTTTTTCCTTACAGCTCCGCCAGTCTCCTTCAGATAAACATCAGAGCCGGACTTTGTGTGTGCCTCATAAGAAACGGCGGCTCAATACACAGACCCCTTCAGTTCAGCTGGCGGCCACAATAGGCTCCACCGAGAGGATGTCCGTCTTCCCTGATTGGGCGAGTGAAGCCGACCTGAGGGCGTGGCTACCTTTGGGATTGGACTGTTGCGAGGAGCCCTGGCTCTCTGGCCAGGCTGTCCTTCGGCAGGCCGCGCAGGGCGGAGCCATCTGATCGGGCCCCTCCCCCTGTCCCACGTTTCCTCTGCCCCTCCCCCTTCCCCGACCGTGTCTGCACATGCCCAGTAGGTACGTGAGTTCGGCCCTGAAGCCTTGGTTCAGCCAACAGTAGATGAAGGGGTTGTAGCAGGTGGAGCTCATGGCCAACCAGTGGAAACTGAAGTAAATGGCATTGTTGGACTGAATGGCCTGACTGGACAACAACACCACGTAACAGTTCAATGGAAACCAGCAGATGGCAAACACGGCCACCACCAAAACCAGCATCTTGATGGTCCTCTTCCGTTTCCTTCGCTGCAAAAAGTACTGCTCGCTAGTGACGTCGCCGATGGCGTTACGGCGCCACAGGCGGCGGGCGATGGCCGAGTACGCTGCCGTGATGATGAGGAGGGGCAGAACGTACAACAGGATGAAGGTGGCCAAATCCAGGTACTGCCAGAACAGATCAGAGGGTTCTGGGAAGTCCGGAACACACAGAGAGCGAACTATGTCCTTACTGAAAAGAAGAGAGAGAGTCTATTTCAATATCACATTTATACAGAGGGTTCAGACAGAGAGAGAGAGAGAGTGAGTGAGTTGAGGAGTTAAGATGGAATATAAGAGAGAAAAAATGAGAAGAGCACAGAGAGAGAGAGAGAGAGAGAGAGAGAGAGAGAGAGAGAGAGAGAGAGAGAGAGAGGGTTGGTATAATGAGGAGGGATAAGAGGAAATCCGGAGCCGCCAATTTTCTTGGAAAAAGAGAAAAAAAAAAGCATTTGGGATGTAAGGGATGATACACAGGACATGCAGCTGTCTTCTGAGTGCCTCTGATATCTTTTAATGGATTCTTCAAACTGCAGCTTAAAAAGAGCCATTGGATCAGAACATTCTCTGTTTTATGAATCATACAATTCCCTTTTCTCTGAATGCTTGGATGCATCGGTAGTCCACAGACCAGAAGTTCAGCTACATATTCAACCCCTCTCCCCATTAAATTTTTCATCAGTCCATCAGTTGTTGTACACATATCCATTATGCACATGCAGAGACACGTGCATGCACTCGCACACACACACACATATGCGGGCGGGCACACAAACGCACACACAGACACACACACACACACACAAAGAGCTACCTGTAGACGAAAGTGAAGAGTTTCTGGTAGATGGCGTGAGGCAGAGAGAAACAGCTGGCCATGAGCCAGATGAAGATGATGCAGACCACGCCCTGTCCGGTACACATCCTCGGCTTCAGCGGGTACAGAATCACCTACACACACACACACACACACACACACACACCCAAGAGAACGTATCAGTGGAGCACTCACTGCCTGTCTCTCTCTTTCTCTCTGTCTTTCTCTCTCTCTACCTGCCTACCTACCCCTCTCCTGCAAACACTCCCTTCTTCACTCTGATACATACATACATACCATTTATAGACACACAAAACTGATTTAATAAACATTAAAAAACTTGAATGCCAAAGATAATGGTTAATAATCTTGAAAAGCAGAAGACAGTCACTTAAGCACCACGTAAAAAAAAAAAAAAAAGAAAGAAAGAAAAAAAAAATCTTTATCCCGTAAATGTTTATTCCCCCATTACGGTAACGATGACCAGACATCATTTTCAAACATTTTCCAAACAATTCTCAAGTCATTCACAGTCAAGTGAAAGTCACGTTTATGGTCACAAGTCCTAAGTCATATCTGAAGTCTCTTTGGGTAACTCCACAAAGAACTGCTTTCTTATTAAGTTCCCCGTGAACTCAGTTCCTCTCATTTCTCTCATGCTAGTGGGATGAGTCGGTCATCAGGAGAAGAACTGCAGGTGGCCAATCTTCTGTCAGAGAATGGGAACCCATTTTTCCAGAACATACCACATCATCGCTAACCCAGTTTCCCTTCATCTCTCATCCTCAAAGACGATAAAAAAAACCCCTATTCAACTGTGGTGATTATTACTGGGACTAGACGGGTTTTATACTATGATGACACAGGTTGGTTTTTCTGCTTAATTTGACTTGAATTTGTACATGTTGGAAGTCGCTCTGGATAAGAGTCTACAAATATAAAGCGAAACTTTACGTGAGCGAAGTTTGAATTTCAGATGTGTGACAGGATTCACGAAGAGCTAAGAACAGCTGCGACTGTAAATCACCATTTGCAAATCAGCGCCGGATAATCTAATCCTGACAAGTTTGGCATGAATTTAATCCCACAACAATGTCATGCACATTCTGGATCCGGAGAAATAGGTGTTTCAGTTTTTAAAAAGTTTTTCATGTCCAGAGAGCTTAAGCCCCGGGTCTCCATTCTACATCTTTTCATGGAAACACATTGTAGTTCTCAGATCAGGAGTTGAAACATTGTTTTAGAAAGTATTCGTAAATGACTGCACATTGTTTTAATGTTTTTGTCCAGTCCTGATTGGTAAATTACTACAGGCAATTCCCTGAAAATTCCTAGTGAAAGTAATAAAACATTTGATGATGTTCCACTTGAGGACGTGTCAAATGGAGTGATGGGTCAGTTTACATGCAACTGGAGTGTGACTCGTTTCAAGTCCCGAGCTCGAGGCGCTTCTGCTGCAGTATGGTGCGTCTAAGCATGATTTATGTAAACGTGTGTGTACCTGTCGCCTGTCCAGCGCTATAGCAGTGAGGGTCAGCGTTGACACATGTAATGAGCAGTATTGCACGAATCGACTAATGTGACACATGCCTCTCCCGAACATCCAAGTGCTGTTCACAAACCGCACCTGCAAAACCGCAGACAGACTGTTTACAGGACAGGAAACAAAGACATAAATAAACAAATACCTCACAGAGTCATTAGCAGATTGTGGTGGGTTCTTTTTAACTACACAGACACAATCACTGGCGCGCAGCGACGCGACAGGACCAGTGGAACAATCAATCATTTATTCAGTCCAGCATGAACAGCCGGCAATTTATATTCTCTCTGCTGACTTCTCAAGGACTGATTAGTCTAATCCGTGAGAGTCACAGACCTACCAGACACGCAAAAAAAAACAAAACCCTGAACTAATTAAAAGTGGCTCTGCTTTTGCCAATCAGTGCAGCGTAAGAAAACCATATAACGCTCCAGTTTTAAATACAGCAATCTGGTGTCATAAAACGTATGCTCGTACCAGAGTGAACGGCGTGTTCAGCAACGTTATCAGAATATCAGCAATAGCAAGATTGACGATGAAGAGACTTGTTGCTGAGTGCATGCGCTTGTTTTTAATAACCACATGGCACACGAGGATGTTTCCAAACAGAGAGATGAAGATAATGACGGAATAGGCGAAGATCAGCAGAGCTTTCACTGTGGCGTGCTGGGATTCTCCTCCGTGCCGTTTCTTCCCGACTAGAGAGCGCCAGTCTGCGAGTGTGCTGTCATCCAGCGCGTAAAGTCTCGAGCGGTTTCCAACCGCCTCGAAAATCCCTTCGAGGAGCGAGGCATTGAACGTTTGCGCTCCAACTTGCCCCAGACTGGCGGTCAAATACGCAAGAGAAAATACCATGGAACTCCCGTGCATTTCTTCGCAGTAGTTATCGCAAGTTTGCTTTTTAGTTACCGCAGGGTTCCCTGTGTCACGGAAATCATGGTGGATTGCATTCTATGAGGATTTCGACATTAGAGTGGGTCAAACTGCGGTGCATCTTTCCTCTATGGATTCAAGTGTTGTGGGCGCGTGGCAACTTCTGCTGCGCAACTGCTTTTAAAAACAACAGCGCCCCGCCATCGGGTGCCTAGTACTGTCTTGTTATTGGCCAGATATTGGTTATCGTGACATTCACAAGAGCACTCTCCCGCCCCCCATGCTCCCTCCTCCATTCATTTGAGCCTTCCCCGTTTTAGTCAAGTCGGTCACGGAGCTAGTTTACGCCTCAAAGTAATCCGAAAAACTATTCAATGAATCAATGAATCAATGAATGAATTAGTCAGTCAGCCAAGTACTCATTCGGTGGGTCAAACGAAAGAAATCGTGGAAATAAAGACAAACAGCCAGACTAAATTAGTTTAATGAGATCTAATCACAAGGAATTATTCCATATGCTTCTCTTTTCTTCTTTAAGAATACCAGTTTTTCAAATTTAGCTCTCTTCATTTTGTCCCTTTTCAGTTTTCCCTCCTCGTGAGTCCTCACACAAAAGCGCCGTGGCAACTGTTCCTGATGAGCAAAACTCTTTTACAGCTGAGGTCTACGACGCAAATTATGTCAAAATCCATGGAATACATCAATAGGCAACTCGCCTTAGGAACCAGGCACTGCTATGAGGGAACAGGGAGGAAAAGAAACAGATTTGAAACAACGGTTTTCTCTCTTCATTTGTTTTCCTCACTCCAGTGATTTTCCCAGAAGAGACAAAGAGACAACACCGGGGGCACCAGTCGAGTTAGTTGTATAATTTGACCACACACACACACACACACAGTGCACCAGTCGCATTACACAACAGGACCCTTAGTAATCAGAAAAAGAGATGGATAATCTTGTTTATGCCAATTTGGGCACCCCGAGGGACATCATTCAGTGGACATAACACATACAAAAAGTGTGCACTCTGTCTCACAAATACACAGCGAGGGTCTCAGGGACAAACCGACTCTCACTCAGGCGCTCTTTCACTCTGCAGGGGGAGAGAGAGAGAGAGAGAGAGAGAGAGAGAGAGAGAGAGAGAGAGAGAGAGAGAGAGAGAGAGAGCTAAGGCCCAAAACACCAAAGAGTACACCAGTGTATGAATAATGACCTCATAAAGAAAAGATCAAAGGCAAATTAAAAATTATCCAAATTAAAGCCAGATCATGACGTCCGCTAAACAGGACACCGTGAAAACCAAAAGGAGAGAGAATATCTATCCCTCAAACGGAATCGGTGACATTTAAAACAGATTGATTCTGAACGTTATTTTTTTTTTCCGTCAGAATAGTTATTAGCTAAACCTCCACGTCAGCGGAAATGACACCTTAAAAATAAATAAATAAATAAATAAATAAATAAAAATTATTAAAACAAAATGACATACCTGTTTGATATTCATGACTAGAGCCAGAAAAGACCATTTGTGTCTGAAGCAGTGACTCAGAGAGTGGGCTCTGTCTTCTAACAGATGAGTCTATAATGAACATGAGCCCAAGAGCAGAACGGCAAACAGAAAGACCTGTGTTTTTAAATAGCAGAGGGATTGGTCATCAGTGCCGTTCTGGTTCACAACCACTGATAGATGGTAAAATAATCATTTTAAACACAATGAATATCGCCCTTAAAATTCAGCTATTTCAGACGCTAATAGGAATTCAAGGCTAGTGGTTTTGAGCCTTTTTTTTTTTTTTCAGAAGTTTTGAGGATATAAAGTGTGTGGACTATCCCTCGCATTACTCTAAAAATCACAGTCAAATGAGAGAAAAAGTCTAATTGGTCTGTACTGGTCTGCAGGTGTTGACTTCAGTGGTTCAGTACTTGCACGTTGAAGGTGCTGAGCCGATTGGAGAGAGGCACACTGTAGATGGTAACTGTCTTTGCTCATCGAAATTAGACTTTTGAGCATTTGCTGCAAAGTAAATATGACCTTCTAGAGCAGGCAGTGTGGAGGATCCCAACCACCTACCAGTGCTACTTGACCCTGACATGGAAAATGTCACCCTTTCACTGACGTCACAGCTAGTGTTGATCTCACGCATCAGGAGAGGAAAGAAATCCATGCAAGAAAATGTAATTAACAGCTTCAGAACATTTAATAGCAGATTAACTTTACACAAACACATATAACCTTCACCAGAGTTATTTGTTGAGTGGGAACAGGTTTCACTGTATGTGTGTGTGTGTGTGTGTTTTGTGTGTTGCAGCCCAATGTTCTTATTCTCGACACACACGCGTAATGTTTTCTTAATGTCACTCATTAAATGGAAAAGCAGTCAAACCCCCCCCACACACACACGTACATGTACAAACAAACAAACACACACTTTCCGCTAACACGCAGAGTGTCATGGAGTGTTTCTGACGGCATACTGTGGTCCTTCGCCCTGTGAAAGTAATCTGGTTCTGATTCAGAGTCCAATAATCGGCCTGCAGACGCAGCGGGACGCTGCCTTGTTTGGTTCTGTTTGTTTGTTTGTTTGTTTGTTTGTTTATTTGTTTGTTGACCACCCAGAACAGAAATATCAGACAAAATATCGAGGCGGCGCGTCGTCATCAAGGCGCAGTGCGTAGGCCGACTCATTCAGAACCTTCCGGTACTGGCTTCCAATGAACAAACTGGGAGGTGTAGCGCAGACAGCGGACACAGAGAGGGGATATGAGCTGTTTCCAGTGTGACTCAGGGTTTTTAATATTAAAACCGTGTAATGTGGAAAATCTGCTGATTGAGAACAGAGATACATTTAAAATGAGCGCAAAGGATGAAAAAAAAAACAAAAAAACAAAAATAAACGCCTCGCGCAGAACAAACAGGACACACAGCTGCAAGGGCGGAAAGCCATCGTACTTACATCATCATTACAAATTCTGATGAGCGTGCGATTTTAGCCCACAGAAATAATGCCACCCCATAATTCCCATTGCTGTGAGAAAATTAAGTTACGACTGGCTCACGATGCAGCTTACAACAATGCAGTTCCAGTGGGAGCTCCTCTGGAAGGTCACCGTGTGTCGCAGAATCATTGTTCATCAGTCTCTTTTGCAAGAACTGCAATTAGCAAAGTCCAAAGTCCATGAGGGGTGGGAGGGGCTAACTGAAAACAAACCTAATGTCATAAAAAGGGGAGGGGCTAACTGAAAACAAACCTTATGTCATAAAAAGGGGAGGGGTCACAACAATGTGCAGGGTGCAACTGTGTTATCTAAATTATCGCCTTCCCCGTCGACTCGATCCTTTAAACGGGTCAAACTCCTCCTGGGAAGCAGAGGAAGACAGAGAGAGGGCGGGGGAGTGCGAGAGAGAGAGAGAGAGAGAGAGAGAGAGAGAGAAAGAGAAAGCTGAGTCAGTAACCACTTGTTCATGACTAATGATCTCAGATGGGATGATCAGAGGGACTTTATTTATGGTACCACCACATTATCTACTAAGGCAACAGGATATTATAGGATAGGATAGGATATTATTAAGTTAAGTTAAGTTTCTGTGATTGCACACACACACTGTGAACAGTGAATTTGTCCTCTGCATTTAACCCATCCAACACACCAGTAGTGAACACACAACAGACGCAGGATATGAAGATGCAGGATAGACGTAGGATATGAAAATCCCTCAGAAAGAATGAGATGTGAAATTTGACACTGGAGCTGTGGCTGTAATGCACTGTTTGGGTATTTAGTTTGTGTGTGAGTGTGTGTGTATATATATATATGTGTGTGTGTGTGTGTGTGTGTGTGTCTGTGTATATGTGTGTGTGTGTGTGAGTGTGTGTGTGTGTGTGTGTTTGTGTGTGAGTGTGTGTGTGAGTGTGTGTGTGTGTGTGTGTGTATATGTGTGTGTGTGTGTGTGTGTGTGAGTGTGTGTGTGTGAGTGTGTGTGTGTGTGTGTGTGTTTGTGTGTGAGTGTGTGTGTGTGTGTGTGTTTGTGAGTGTGTGTGTGTGTGTGTGTGTGTGTGTGTGTGTGTTTGTGAGTGTGTATGTGTGTGTGTGTGTGTGTGTGTGTGTGTTAGAATGTACACAGGACGACGCTTGTAGCTCTTACCTCATCGTCGTCTTCAAAACACACCCCTTTATACGTCTGGCTCTGACTCTGTGAGCTGCGGCTACTGGAGGCAGCGGAGGCTGGCCTGCAAAACAGCGAGGTCAGAGGTCACTTCCATTCCACTTCCTGTCAACTTTAACATCACCCGCCGTGTTCGGCAGAATCCCGCGTTCGTAAACGCCAACCCAACGGAACGGGGCAGGAGTGAAGAATTGTCTCAGAAAACGATAGGGCTTCACTTCCACGACTGGTTGGTTCGTTGGTTTGTTTGTTTGTTTGTTTGTAAAATTTAAAAAAAAAGTTAATTGGGTTAGAACGAGCCTCAGATATACCCTGCAGCATTCTTATGTAATATTTTTTGGAATATGAATTCATTCACATGATGTTTTTTGTTTTTCTATATGTCCAAACTACTTCACTCAAAAACTCACTCACATTCAGAGACAGCGGTCAAGAGACCAGAAGGGGAAAGAGGTTTATCTATCTCAGCCACGTCGTCGACAAAGGTGTCTGATTGTGATAGAGAAATATGTGAAACACTTTACCTGTATTGGGAAAATTGCACATGGAAATTATGTTTCTTGAAAAACCCACTGTATTTTCCTTACTGTGAGTTCCAACAGAAAAACAGACACAAGGCTACATATGCTCACACACACGCTTACTCGCACATTCACTCTCACACACACACTCACACAGACACACACACACACACGCACGCACACCCACCCACGCACGCACGCACGCACGCACACACACACACACACACATACGTACCTTTGTGTAGGCTTGGATGTCTTCACTGGGTAAATGTCTTCATCTGATTCATCATCATCGATAATTATCTGCAGAGACAGCAGGTGGAGGGGACAGATCAAACAGGAGAGCAGAGAGATGGTGGGGGAGGGGAGGGGAGGTAGAGGAGGAGGAGGAGGAGGAGGAGGGGGGGGGAGGGTGAAACATCATTAAACAAGGAGGAGGAGGAGGGAGAGAAAGATAATGGCCCTGTGGTAACCTGAGGGCAGCGTGTTGAAAAGCCAGGAGTGAATGCTCACGTGACCCAGAGCGAGGAACTCTACCCAGGGGCCACTCCGCGCGTGCGGCCCCGACTGGAGCGTCGACGACACGAATAAAGCTGAAACTGAGAGGGAGGCGCACACGTTTTCATTGGACTCATCCTCGACTTACAACCACGAGAGAGACCGCAGGGGGAAGAGATGAGAGAGGAACAGCGCAAAGATGGCGGACGTCAAGAAGAAGGAGGGAAAAAAAAAAAGAAAGAACAGGAGAAAGAGGACAGAGGAGGGAACCCGAGGGCACGTCTGGGACTAAGGTGACACGCCTGGGGTTTGAACTCACAACCAATCAGCTACTATTACTGCACCATTATTATACCTGGCTGCTTTCCAATGTGTGTATATGTATGTGTATGTATGTATGAACCCATCTGCTTGTCGGAATGCCCATCAACCAGTCTGTCTTTGTGTCTATCTACTGGTCTGTCTACCTGTCTATCTACTTGTCTGTCAACCTGTCTGCCTTCTCTCTGTCTACCTGTCTGCCTCTTCCCTTTGTCTACTGACCTGTCTTTCTTTCTGTCTGTCTATCTCAGTCTCGGTCAGTTACCCGACGCCCAGGCTGTCTCAGCTGCGTGGAATCTGTTTAATCAGGAGGTGCTAAGGGACGGAAGAGGAGGTCACATCTCAGTGGAGGAGCCTCTTCACACTTCCATTTAATCCCACAACCAACTCATTTTACGACCCCCCCAGTCCTGAGAGAACAGCTCTCTCATTTCCTCTTCTCTGACGCTGGCCCGGGGAAAGGACTCTAGGACATAACACTCTCTCTCACCGACAGTCCCCAGGTCCTGAGACAAAAAAAAAAAAAAGCTAGCATTTTTTACCAAATCAGTGTTTTACAGGGGGAAATGAGAGATGGGAAAAAAAAATTCCGTCGGTACATGATGTGGTGCAGTCAGACGAAGCTCTCTCTCTCTCTCTCCATCGCCCTCGCCCTCTCTCTCTCTCTCTCTCTCTCTCTCTCTCTCTCTCTCTCCCTCTCCCTCTCCCTCTCCCTCTCCCTCTCTCTCTCTCTCTCTCTCTCTCTCTCTCTCCCTCTCCGTCTCCCTCTCTCTCTCTCTCTCTCCCTCTCTCTCTCTCTCTCTCTCTCTCTCTCGTTCTCTCGTCTCTGAGGCTGTGGCCTGGTGGCCGTACTGGGGGGGGGGGGGGGTGGGGGTGGCACTTGTTGTGACACATTTCCAATCAAAGGTTACAAAGAAAAAGTAATGCTGCTCACTACTGTATGACTCAATGCAGAAAAGACGCCATGCCGCCATCATCAGTCCAGCAGGAGTTTAATAACTTGGAAAAAAAAAAGAAAAGAAAAGAAAAGAAAAGAAAAGAATAAAAGATGATTGGAAGAGGGCGACATGAGTCAAAAAAAACAACAGTGGGAGAAAAAAAAAAAAAAAAGAAACTGGTGTCCCTCATTAAAAGCATCTGTTTTTCCTTATTTCCAGGAATGAGATTCTGCATATTTTATATTTGTTGTACGCTGTTGTTGTTGTTGTTGTTGTTTTTCCTCTAACTCTGACCATGGTGCCACATCACACCCAGCTGTTATAAATACCAAACTTGTGCAGAATTAAAAAAAAAAAAACAAAAAAACCAAAGGTCGTCGCGTCGTTACTGTGAAGTAGCGTTGAAAAGTTTCGTTAACAAACGTGCTGTCATAAAGCAAACTTTCATTTCAACCCACACTGAAGCCGTTGCCACGGCAACGCATCGCCGTCACCTTGGCCACACTGTGGAATGAAGTGGATTCATCGGCAGCATGCGGTGGAATCATATGTCACGACACATCTCAATTCATCTTATTTTCAAACACTGTCATTTGAGCTGTTATTAGGCTATTCTAGGTTTCTTCTTTTTATTCTTCTCTACCCTCTCAGCTTTTCATTAGAGCTTTATACAATTCATCCGCATAAAACTGAAACTTAAAGAGAGGACGACCGAGTTACTCCACTGAGTAATAGTATCACTCATAGTTCAATTAACTTCTAATAAAGACACGTTTACTCAAAAGGACTAAAAACACATCCCACACAAGGCAGTCCGAAATTACCCAGACGCTCTCTCAGAGTTCAGCAGAGGTCTACTGAGCGTGAAAAAAAGGACAGAAACTGCAGTTGCAAACAATGCAAGCCTACATCACCCTGTTTAAACACACATGCACATCCACATAACACATAAACCCACATACACATGTGCAAAGTCATTCATATCAAGTTCACACATCAAAAGAGAGTTAGTGTATTTTTTCCAGTTGGCAGATAATGTGAACTAATAGCTGCTTTCACAATACTGGTAGGAAAAAAAAAAAAAAACTGCACCTCTGGAGGACACAGAGGTACGAGGGCTCGGAGATTAAAAGGACCGTTAGAGGATCGTATTTGATGTCTTTTTTTGCTCAGGAACGGCAAGGTCCCAGCTGACCCGTATGAATATATCTTTATACAGAGCGTCCCACCAGGTCAATGCTAAACCTTCTGCCCTTTTCAATTTTTTTCCCTTTAAAGACCTTAAAGAGTTCCGCCCATGCCCACGACGTTGAGCGTCACGGCAACTTTTTTTTCGACGTTTTTTTCTCAAAAGCTGCGTTTTATTTTCCCCAACCGAAAGGTCGCGAGATACCTCAAATGTTCCTCTTTCGTAACGTGTTGATATTATTGTCTGCCACAAAAAAATGCCTCCTCTGCACAACAATTTACTGGAACATTCCGTTCTGCTCCAGCTTATTCTTATCAATGAAAAGGGGGGAAAAAAAGACATTTTTTTCGTAATTTAAAGCATCTTCTTCTTCTTCTTCTACTTCTCCTTCTTCCTCTTCTTCTTCTTCTTCTCCTTCTTCCTCTTCTTCTTCTTCTTCTCCTTCTTCCTCTTCTTCTTCTTCCTCTTCTTCTCCTT
>NC_044500.1:6538040-6543040 GCF_902362185.1 Chanos chanos | reverse complement strand
CAAAAACCCAACCAGCAAAATCAAACATCTCCTCCACCTGAAACACAGAAACCCAACCAGCAAAATCAAACATCTCCTCCACCTGAAACACAAAAACCCAACCAGCAAAATCAAACATCTCCTCCACCTGAAACACAGAAACCCAACCAGCAAAATCAAACATCTCCTCCGCCTGAAACACAAAAACCCAACCAGCAAAATCAAACATCTCCTCCACCTGAAACACTAAACCCAACCAGCAAAATCAAACATCTCCTCCACCTGAAGCACAAAAACCCAACCAGCAAAATCAAACATCTCCTCCACCTGAAACACAGAAACCCAACCAGCAAAATCAAACATCTCCTCCACCTGAAACACAAAAACCCAACCAGCAAAATCAAACATCTCCTCCACCTGAAACACCAAAAACCCAACCAGCAAAATCAAACATCTCCTCCACCTGAAACACAAAAACCCAACCAGCAAAATCAAACATCTCCTCCACCTGAAACACAAAAACCCAACCAGCAAAATCAAACATCTCCTCCACCTGAAACACAAAAACCCAACCAGCAAAATCAAACATCTCCTCCACCTGAAACACAGAAACCCAACCAGCAAAATCAAACATCTCCTCCGCCTGAAACACAAAAACCCAACCAGCAAAATCAAACATCTCCTCCACCTGAAACACTAAACCCAACCAGCAAAATCAAACATCTCCTCCACCTGAAGCACAAAAACCCAACCAGCAAAATCAAACATCTCCTCCACCTGAAACACAGAAACCCAACCAGCAAAATCAAACATCTCCTCCACCTGAAACACAAAAACCCAACCAGCAAAATCAAACATCTCCTCCACCTGAAACACCAAAAACCCAACCAGCAAAATCAAACATCTCCTCCACCTGAAACACAAAAACCCAACCAGCAAAATCAAACATCTCCTCCACCTGAAACACAAAAACCCAACCAGCAAAATCAAACATCTCCTCCACCTGAAACACAAAAACCCAACCAGCAAAATCAAACATCTCCTCCACCTGAAACACAAAAACCAAACATCTCCTCCACCTGAAACACAAAAACCAAACCAGCAAAATCAAACAGGAGAGCTCTTTAAAACACCATGACAAAATATGACAAAAAACTGTCAAAAACAAGAAAATGCCAGAGTTGTATCACATTCCTCACTCTCTGTAGACATGCATGAATGTTTTTCAGCAAAATAAGAACCAGCAGGGTATGCCTTCTGTGTTTCCCCTCATTTACTGTTCACTTTTCACTAACTGAAAATGAGCAGTTTGAAAGAACTACTGTTGAGCGGTGAAAAGAGACTGAGTTGAATATGCTGATCGACATTGTAAACAACAACATAACATTTCAGTTTTGTCCTAATCCACATATGTGGCATTTCTCACAAAAACCAAAAAGTCATAGAGTGGAATCCTTGTTGTGAAAGCGAAAAAAAAAAATTACACATATTATAAGAAATCACAAATTAATCAAATTATTTCGACCGAACACACACCGCGTGTCATTTGAGTTCCTTGGTAACCTCAGTAACCTTGGTAACTCTGGTATCCCTGGAAACGTGCTTTTTAAACATCTATCACTGTCTTGTCACGTAGGGTTTTTTGAGAAAGCACTGAGATTGCCCGCTGGTTTTCCAAATGACCAAAAACAATATGACATGCCATCCTCTTACAACACAATGGCCCAAACAAGGCTCATTCCAGGAAATACAAGCACCCAGCCGTTGCCATCACAACATCCACATTTCTCAAACCTCTGATAGACTTTTCCAGAAATTTGGACTGACCCAGCAGGGATGCTGCATCGCTTGAAGGGTCAAATAATTTTATTGGAGTGCATGTGTGTGTGATCATGCCTGAGAGTTGTGCAGGGACACTGCGCGTGTGTGTGTGCATGTGTGTGTGTGTGTTTGTGGAGGGTAAGGAGGACACAAGCAGTAGGTGGTGTGGAGGTGTAGCGACAGCCCAGCATGGATTATTTTTGACAACATGGATTATTTCTGACACCGAAACAGAAACAGTGCCATACCCCTGTCCTCTTTCTCATTCTTTATTAACATGCACACGCACTCAGACACGTCTGTGTGTGTGTGTGTGTGTGTGTGTGTGTGTGTCCTGGAATGGTGGTACGCTGTCCTTCACTGTATGTGCCTTCTTTTGAGGGCCTTTATTTGTAACTTTATCATTATTTGTTGCTTTTCTATTTTACTGAGTGGCAGAACAGGCAGACTGCTCTATTTACACAGGAGACAAAGAAAGATGTAAACAAAGGAAAAAAGAAAAAAAAACACAAAGAGACAGAGGGAGAGAGGAGATGTGTATTGTTGTGAGTGCACAGACACTCATTTAGATGAGCATGTGTGTGTGTATGTATGACTGTGTGTGTGTGTGTGTGTGTGTTTATGAGAGTGAGTGTGTGCGTGTGTGTGTATGAGAGTGTGCATATGTGTGTGTTTGTGCATTGAGGTGTGTGTGCGCACGCATGTGTGTGTGTGGGTGTGTGAGCGTGTGTGTGTGAGAATGAGTGAGTGAGAGTGTGTGTGTGTGTGTGCGCTTGTGTGTATGTATGAGAGTACGTGTGTGTATGTGCGTGTGTGTATGAGAGTGAGTCTGTGTGTGTGTGTGTGTGTGTGTGTGTGTGTGCGCGCGTGCATATGTATGTGCATGTATGAGAGTAGGTGTGTGTGTGTGTGTGTGCGCGCGTATGCGTGTGCATGTGTATGTATGAGAGTAGATGTGTGTGTGTATAAGTGTGTGTGTAAGAGAGAGAGAGAGTGAGTGAGTGTATGTGTATGTGTGTGTGTGTGCGTGTGTATGTGTATGTATGAGAGTAGGTGTGTGTGTGTGTGTGTGTGTGTACTGAGGTGTGTACCTTCTCCTGGCAGAAGGCCTGGACTTTGTTTGTGACGTTGGGCTGCTCTGGGCTGAAGAGATTGGGGTGATCAGCCAGCACCACATCCTCAATTAAAAACTGCCTCACCGTCTGCAGCGGAATCTTCTGGAGGTTCATCTTCCGCCCTTTGACTCTCAACAGCCCGATGTGCCTGCACACAAAAGGAGAGCTGGTCGATACCGCGAGTCAATACGAGAAATATCAAACCACACCGGTGTACCTGTGACCACACAAACCCAGGACTGCGTTTGCTCTTTCTCACCTCCGCTGAGCTGAGGCGTGGGGGGGGGGGGGGGGGGGGGGGTAAGGGAGAAAGCTGTGGTCTTTAATAAGTACCTTGTTCAAGGTCAAAAGGACAAATGAACCTGGTCAAGGGAAAAACAGAGACATTAAAAACTAGCTGCCCTTCAGGATTATGACAACACTGCTGGTGAGAATGCCAGGACCCCTGTGAACTGCAGGACACCAATGAACTACAGGACACGAGTGAACTACAGGACACGAGTGAACTACAGGGCACTTCCATAAAAAGGCGTGTGTGTTTTGTAAATAGGACTGTGATGTGAAAACTGTAAAATCGAAAATGCCTTGTGTACACACTTACCTTTATCAAATCACTGCTCACATACAACATACCTCAAAGTAAGGCTGTATGTTAGAGAGCGAGAGAGCATGTATGAGAGACTACATGACTATGGTGTGTGTGTGTGTGTGCGTGTGTGTGTGTGTGTATGAGAGACTACATGACTATGGTGTGTGTATGAGAGAATATACGACTGTGGAGGGGTGTGTGCGTGTGTGTGTGTGTGTGTGTGTGAGAGACAACATGACTGTGGTGGGTGTGTGCATGTGTGTGTGTATGAGAGACTACATGACTGTGGTGTGGGTGCATGTGTATGTGTGTGTGTGAGAGAGAGAGAGACGACATGACTGCGGTGTGTGTGTGTGTGTGTGTGTATGAGAGACTACATGACTGCGGTGTGTGTGTGTGTGTGTGTGTGTGTGTGTGTGTGTGTGTATGTATGTATGTATGTGAGACTACATGACTGTGGTTTTCCTGTGTGTATGTGTGTGTGTGTGTGTGTGTGTGTGTGTGTCTGAGACACCATGAGAGACTGTGTGAGGGCGTACTTTTTGACAGCCTCTCCCGGGGACAGTGAGGTGGCCACGGAGCTGCCGGGCTGGCTGACATAGAAGAGCTGCTGTTCATTGCGGACTGGAGCGATCTTACACTCATGTTCATGGCCCCACACCACCAGGTCCAGAAAATCATCCAAAAACTGCTCCGGAATGTAGTTAGTGGCACCGTGCTTACTCCTGAGACACACACACACACACACACACACACACACAGAGACAATATTAATATTTACACACAGAGAGAAAAATCCTGAAACAAACTGCTGATCTAAAACTCAGTGTTATCAGGCTCAGAAACAGAAAAACAGGACTACGGGATGTATGTACACATTTTATTGCCCTTATCATTCACAAAAATATGTCCAACAACGAATACTTTTTTTGACATATTTTTGTGAATGATAAAGGCAAGTGCTTCATGAAAACACAGTGTGGGATTAGTGCAACACCCGTACGCATCCAAATCTGTTTGCAGTCGTGTGTATCAACTGATCAACACTGACCGTCCTTAAAGTGGATGCGTTTATTTTTTTGACAACTGAGATTTGCATTTCCATAGATCTTGTAAAAATCTGGTGATTTTAGTATCGTATGCACCAACAGCGAGAGAGAAAAAGGCACGTATTAAAAAATGAAAAAAGAGAGAAAAAAAAAAAAGAAAACTAGCAAAAGGAACTGGGGCCGGGGGGGGCCTTTGGAGGGAGAGTAACTGCTGTCTAAGACAGGTGGACGCGAGGAGAAAATAAAATTCGTCAAAAGCGTAAAGTGTGGTGTGATCGACTTACAGGGGGGGAAAAGAAACCTCTCCAGGCAAGAAATGATCCATGCTGTCGACAGGCTTTTCATCAGAACGCTGTACTTTCCTCTGACTGACACAGAGACAGTTCTATCTGAGGGGGAGATGGGTAAAGTGCATAGGCGGGAACACACGTGCTATGTTAACCAAAC
>NC_044500.1:6520540-6533040 GCF_902362185.1 Chanos chanos | reverse complement strand
TTTTAAAACACAACTACGTGTTTTTGCTAAAAATGATAAAATACTCACACCGCCTACTGTGGACGTGTATGTTTTTTTATACTAAGACGTGTGTTTGTGAAGAAGTTTTGTTATTAAGTAGTGTAAAAATCATGCAGAGGAGGTAGTTTTTTGAGTGTGGTTGAGGAAGCCTGGTATAGTTGTGATCATCTGTGTACAGTTTAGCAGACGTGCAGGTGTACGCGCATGCGCGTGCGTGTAGGCATTATTTTATACGGTATATGTTTATATGTTTGGTATCTGTAAACAGGCACATATGTGTGAGGACTCGGTAAACCGTTAATCCACAGACACGGCTTTGGGGGGGGAAAATGTGAGATTTAGCAGAATTTTGGCATTTGTGATGATAAACATTCAGGAATAAGGGAACACGAGATCCAGCACAGAAAGAACATTCTGTTCTCTTTCTCCTCTGTTCTCTTCTCATTTCTCCCTCTCTCTTTCTTTCTTTCTTTCTTTCTTTCTCTCTCCTCTGTGGTCCAGAAGAAAACAAGAAAAACCTAAGAACATTTCTCCACACGGGAGCCCTCTGATGGGTCGGTGTGACCCAGCTGAAGTGTAGAGACAAGCTCTCTGTCACCTTAGCACTGTCTCCCTCCACTCAGAGACAGCCGTGAAGAATAATGAGAAAGTCATTATGTAGGTGGACGGCGGGAGACCTTTTCTGAAAATGAGCCTTTACTGTGTACGCAGAGGGAGGGATTTAAAGCTGATCCAAGTGGACCAGGGTCACGTCTTTCTTCACCTCTATCTCACGCACACTCGTCTTCCTTCCCTGGCTCCTCTCCTCTCCTCTCTCTCTGTCTCTCTCTCTTTCTTTCTTTCTTTCTTTGAATCAGTGCCAAGAGAATGAAAAGGATGACAGTGCTGAAAACTCTCTACTAGAAAATGAAACACTGAGCTCAGAGTGAAAGGAGGAGAGGAGAGGAGAGGAGAGGAGAGGAGAGGAGAGGAGAGGAGAGGAGAGGAGAGGAGAGGAGAGGAGAGGAGAGGAGAAAACTTTGAAATAAGTTGAGGACTGATGGGGCTACTGTCACATCCATTAATAAAAAACCTCCACTCGTTTTCACACCCACACGCAACCAGCGTGAATGTACTGAGAAGACATGGGCGATGTTTCTGTGTATGTTCCCTTGACTTTTCGAAGACGTTTTAAGCTGTTTTTTTTTTAAACGAACCTTTCAAGGTCTGCAAGTGCACCGAAGCGGTTCAGGGATACGCGTTTGACGTGTGAGCACTCAGAATGTGTTTCACGGTCAACTCAAATGTCAGTCCGTTCTAAAGACCGCTGAGAATTACCTTGCACCCATCGCTGCACTAGTGGGTTCTTTTTGCAACCAGTCAAAAGTGAACGTGATGACTTTTGTAACAGGCTCACCGATGCCATAGAGGGCGATCCTGGTGGATCCTTTCTGCAGCAGCAGGGGGCTTATCTCCAGTTTCTCCACGGACCGGCTTCGGCCGAAATGATTCAAGAGCCCGGCACAGCTCAACAGGTCCAACGCACACAGACCGTCAGCCTGTGAAACACCCGGGGGATATTACACAAACCTGCAATGCTCAAAATTCATTCTTTCACACACACACACACACACACACACACACACACACACACACACACACACACACACACACAGGTGCTCTCTCTCTCTCTGACACACAATCATCTGTTTTTTTTTTTCTCATCTTCCCTTCAGGCTACCATAAAAAATTGAAATGGAGTAATTTACATGTTGCTCGTTCAGCATCTCTGTGTCCGCGTGCGTCTTGATCGATCAAAGGTTTTTGAGATAAATTTATATAAACCTCCTCTGAATAGATTTCAAACGCATCAGGTGAAATCCTTCTGCGTCATCGTCACACCTGTGGGGTTCACAGCATATTGGAATCGATGTTCACCGTTCCAGTCTCACGCTGTTACGTGGCGCGGCGTTCGGTCCCGAACCGGTCCCGAACGCAGAACGGAGAACGCTCGCGTCTTTGACTCGTTCCGACTCCCAAGCTCCGCGCGATAAAATCGTTCCGTCTGCTGACTAACGTGGTGAACCGAACATGTTTCGAATGACAAAGCGCACCAGTGAGACAGAGTTTTAAAACTGATCAGCGATGAAATAAATTCAAAGAGCGAAGCTTCTCCTTCAGACACAGGTCACGCTACGTCTTTCCACGCGGAGACGCTCATCTCTGTCACGTTCCACTATGTCCTCGAAACTGCACCACGCGCACGAATGTCTCTACGGCCTCCCTGCAGTGTCCAGGACACGTTATATAACATGAGGCCGTGAGATTTATGATTGGATCTCAATCTCTCACTGATCACTTCTCTGTATAAGACCTTTAGTTCAGACATCTCAGTTCGGTTTTTTTTTTTTGGGCTGAGACGACTCAGCGTATTCATCTTTTAACGCTTCATTATCTCTCCTTTTATGTTCATCTTCCTTTACTGCTGGACTCGTTTACTTCCAACTTTCATTTTTATGCTTTTATTTGTATTTCAGCATTACTTTAATTCATTTCTCCTCTCTGTCCATCCTGGATTTCATTTTTTTTTTTTTTTTTTTATGTCGGCTCCTTCACTAACGTACCCTACGCTTCCACGTTTCTTTATTAAAAACTCACGCTTTTATGCTTTTTTTTAATTTTTCTTGTTATTCGATTTCTTTAAGCATTCTGGGTCCTGCACAGCAGTAGAGAACTTAATTAGAATTTTTTCTTTTTTTTTTTTCTTTTTTTTAATGAAACAGGACTAGAGTGAAGAGTACCCATGTGAGGAGCAAACACATTAAAAATGCATTGATTGCATGTGTAATGAGATCCCTCTCCAATGCGCCATTCCTTCACCCTGCGGCGGGCCCCGGCCTGCTTCAAACATAACATTATCTAGAACATAACTTCCTCCCTGTTTTTTCCCTCCGTTTCACACTCTCTGAAACTTTCCCCTTTTTTCACTCTCTAGCAGTCTTCTGTTTCTCCTCCTGTCACTCACCTTCTACCTTCCAAAACACACACACACACACACAAAGCAGTCTTGTATAATTTAAGGGGCAGAACAAAAAAAAAAAAAAAAAAAAGTCTGATCTTACCCCTGTTGGGTCGTCATGGTTACCATGCACACTAAAGATGGGGATGGAGATGTTAAGGTTCTCGTCCTGGTAATTCACCCATGGAAACCTGACGAAATCACAAAATCGTCAAGTGGCTGTGACATATAGCGTGCCCACAGCAGGGGGACATTTGATCCTTTCAGCTGAACACACATGTGACGTGATTTAAACTGAAGGTGTCTCTTGTACACTGTTAGTCGTAATGACTGTGAGTTAGTATTTAGCGATCACAGATAGCTCAGTTCAGAAACTCTCTTCTCTCACCTGCTGTTGCCAAAGTTGACAGCCTGGTCACTGAGGATCTCAAATAGGATTGGCGTATCACCCATACAGTATTTCCTCATGATCTCAATACAGCTGTGCATGGCTTTACGAGAGGGCTTATTGTCATGAAACAGATCCCCACCCAACAGAATAAAATCCACCTGCAAAACACACACACAAAATGTATATGTATATATATATATATATAAAAACATAAATAATATAAATATACACACACTGAGCACTTTATTAGGAACACTATACTGATACTAGGTAGCGCCTCCCTTTGCTCTCAAACCAGCCTCAATTCTTTGTGGCATGGACTCCACTAGATGTTGGTAAACAATCCTTTGAGATGCTGATCCATGTTGACATGCTTGCATCACGCAGTTCCTGCAGATTTGTGAGCTGCACATTCGTGCTGTAAATCTCCCTGTTCTACCACATCCCAAAGCTCCTCTCTTGGATTCAGAGCCGGCGACTGGGGAGAGCCACTGGAGAACACTGAACTCGTCGTCACGTTCACAAAAACCAGTCAGAGAAGACGTTTGCTTTGTGACGTGGTGCATTATCGTGCTGGAAGTGGCCATCAGAGGATGGGTAAAATCTGGCCATGAAGGGATGCGTGTGGTCAGCAACAACACTCAAATAGTCTGTGACAATCAAGCGATGATTTAACTGGTATTAACGGGCCCAAAACGTGCCAAGAAAACATAACCCAACACCATTATACCACCGCCACCACCAGCCTGGACTGCTGACACAAGGCAGGTTGGGTCCATGGATTCATGCCGCTGGTGCCCAATTCTGACCCTACCACCTGTGTGCCTCAGCAGACATCGAGATTCATCAGACCGGGCTACGTTTTCCTAGTCTTCAAGAGTCCGGTTTTGGTGAGTCTGTGTCCACGGCCGCCCCAGCGTTCTGTTCTCGGCTGACAGAAGCGGTAACCCGACGCGGTCTTCTGCTGATGTAGCCCGACCGCCTCAAGGTTCGACGTGTTGTCTATTCTGAGATGCTTTCCTGCTCACCACAATTGTACAGAGTGGTCATCTGAGCTACCATAGGCTTTCTGTCAGCGCAAACCAGTCTGGCCGTTCTCCGTTGACCTCTCTCTCTCATCAACAAGGCGCTTCCATTCCGCAGAACTGCCGCTCACCAGATGGTTTTTTTTTTTGCTTTTTGCACCGTTCTGAGTAAACTCTACAAACTCTTGTCCATGAAAATTCCCAGGAGATCAGCAGTTACAGAAATACTCAAATCAGCCTGTCTGGCACCAGCGATCACGCCACGGTTGACATCACACGTTTTTCCCTATTCTGATGGCTGATGTGAACATTAACTGAAGTTTCTGACCCGTCTCTGCGTGATGTTATGCACTGCACTGCTGCCACACGATTGGCTGGTTAGATAATGGCATGAATAAGTAGGTTTACAGGTGTTCCTAATACAGTGCTTAGTGAGTGTATGATAATAATCATCATCATCATCATCATCATCATGTTCTTCTTCTTCATCAGTGTGTCTGCGTGTGTGTGTGTGTGTGTGTGTTTGGCTTCACCTCATTCTTTTTGGCACACTGCATGATCTCATCGAATGTCACAAAAGTGTCATTCCCCCGAACAGCATCTTTCTCCAGGTAGCCCAGGTGGATATCAGTGGCAATGAGAATCTTAAAAGTGTCATCATCATCCCTGAATAAGATCAAAAACAACCTCATTCAACAGAGTAAGGGAGAGAAACTGCGTGTGCATGTGTGTATGTGTGTATGCAAGTCAGCTTAGAGCTTTGCTAAAAAAAAAAAAAACTTTTATGTTACACTTTAATTAGCAATCTTTAGAGGTCCCCCAGCTGACTACTATCAAACCAAACTCTGGGTTTAAACTTTTTGTTAAATATCTATAAAGCACACTCTTTTTCAACGGGTGTACCAAATATTATGTAAGCAATCTGCTCCAAGATTATACAGGCAAACTGTAATGATATTTACACTGTGTTTCCGGAAGATGTCATCTTCAGGCTCGAGCAGATAAAGTCGCGGGCTCACAGGATTCTGGGTACACGTCCCTAGTGAATGACAAGACGGTCAGGAAAGTCGGACAGGTGAAATCATGTCAGGGCATGTGTGTTGCAAGTCTTTGACATAAAAACAAACCTGAGGTTGTTTATGGATCATAGGAGTAACCGCTGTGCTATGATAGAAATTAGAGAAATATATGTGGCCTCAGGAAGAAACCCCCGCACAACACAAGATTAACCAACATTGTATGAATACCCATATTAGAAACCGTATTAGAAAAGTTCTATGAGAACTTCGTATGCCTTTTAGTAAATCACTGCACGAATGTGTCCTTCCAGTCCTGGAAGTGTATCAAACTCACATTAGTTTCCAGAGTTTTTGCTTGCTAACTAAGGCTAAATTAATTTAACGAGTAGATTAAAGAAAAGGGCCGCTACCAATGAAGCCTACGAGAACAAGGTGACTGACAAGCCCAAACACGCATTGACTCACATTGTGCTTTTTCCAAAAAGTCAAACAACACTTTGCAAAATTTATTTTTTACCTCTAAAGACTTCTGAAAGAACGTCCACATGTGAAATCTCGCTCCCACGGAAATTGTCAGTGATGTTTTTGAGGGAAAATGTAAAAGCGCAAGGGATGTGTAGTTTTACGTCGCATTTTCATAGTGATATTGATTCGCCTACGAACTACATTTCCCAAAAGTCACTTCCGTAAACAATCCGGCGAACGGGCGACATATGAACACAGGGAAAGCTAAAAGAGGGGTTGACTCAGGTAAGTAAAACGATGGGGAGAAAACATCACTGACCAAATCTGACATTTATCGATCGCAATATATCTACCAAGAAGTGAGAATTGCATGACAGCGTATTTCATCCCCAGACTTTCAACAGTAGAAGGAGAGTTACATTAACAGCTAACGAACGTTGCTGCACGCGGCATTGTGGCCTCTATGTTTTGATTCCCCAAGCATACAATATTCCAACCGCTTCTGCATTCTTGCCGAATTTCACCCTTTCCTTTCTTCGTATCCGGGTTATTAAATATTGGTTTCTCGTCTCTTCAATGATTCAAACGTAGGGGTTGTTATTGCCTCTACTGTCAGGTGGAGAGGGAGAATGAGAATAGTCATGCTCACCCAAGCCTCTGTTCTCAGACACACTTTTATCTTGTAGGTGTTGTACAATAGGTCCCTGGTGTCAGGCTTCATTGCTGCAGGCATTCTGACGGCGTACGCGCGACCTACCCCTCTGACCTGACTCCCAAGCAACAGTGTACAATCATACTGGCATTGCAGTAGAATAGGATTCTAAAAAAGTTCGCTCTCTCTCTCTCTCTCTCGGATGAACAAAGATTGTATGATGGATGTCCCCGAGGGCTTCAATCAGCTGGAACTGCTTGAGACGCACGGTCACATGATTCCGGTTGGTACAGAGAGCGCCTGGGAGGATGAGGATGGTGGTGATGAAGATGACGAGGGGCACCGCAGTGAGGAGTGGTACCAGCAGCAGGAGATGAAATTAAAAGATAAGCCTTCGGAACTCTTGCTTTGGGCTGCAGAAAAGAACCGGGTGAGTGTGAACAAACACACATGAGATGGCAGTGATTCTCAGTTGTCTGTAGGGGCTTGTGAAGCATGTAAGCACACGCACACACACACAAACGTGAAAAATCTGGAGAGAAGAAAGGCCGAGAGCACACATCCTTGAGTAAATATTATCGATTCTTTTCTCAATCCCTTTGAATCAGTCCGTATACATGTTTTATTGCTCATTGTTCTCTCTTGCAAGACAGAATATTGTGAGTTGTTGGGGTTTTTTTTTTTGTTCGACACAAACGCAAAGTTGCTCATCTGGATAATACTTGAGTACATTAAAGTCTCTCTGAAGGATTTTTCTGGGAGTACCCCTGTCATAACGGGTAACTGAGCGTGTTGTATTTTGGGCGAGGGGTTTGTGTGTATTTTATGATATTGTTTATATTGAGGGAGAGACTCTAAAACATGCAGTTAAATAAATAAATAGTTAAATAGTAAAATTCTCTTATCTATCCCCTTCAAAAGACAACCTTCCTAGTGGTGTTTTACACACACACACACACACACACACTCCCCACTTGTCTTTCCCAGGACTGTTTTACACACGCACTTCATCTCTCCCAGAAGTGTTTTGCATACATATATCGTCCTTCACACACACACACCTCCAGGTGTTGTGGTGTTACCAGAGTGGGCAAGGTGATAGACACATGTGATGAATTTGAAGTGACTCCATTTACTGGTGAAAGCATGCATTGGATCATGTGTGTGTATGTGTTTGTAGATATATGCTCATGTACGTACATGTGTGGAGATATAGGCAAATGCATGTACATATGTGTATATAAATGCTAATGTTTGAGGAAAACTTGAAGAGATCAGGTTTTTCTGAGACATTAGTTCAAGAAGTGGAGGGAGGTCCTGCAGGAGAAAAGTGTGTGTGTGTGTGTGTGTGTGTGCATGTGTGTGTGTTACTGGATTCTGTTTCACAGTGTGGGGCACAAAATGCTGCTCCCGACTAAGTTAACAAAGTGTTTCTAAAGTATAGTGTTGTTATTGGTAAACCTAAAAGCGTCAAAACATTTCTTTGGTTAGGGATAGGTTAGTATTCTTTACTTGCAGGAAACTGGGAGTCAGTGGGATTTCCACCACTTAGATATGAATACAGACTTGTGAGTGTGTGTGTGTGTGTGTGTGTGTGTTTGCTAGTTACGGTATTTAGTGTGGGACCTTTTGAATGTCATCTTTTTTGATGTAGCCAGTCATAATTGTATATCACATTTACTTTCCTGACAAGCATGAGGACACTCACTGTGTTACCAAATGTCACCAACCTCCCAGTTTTGTTGTGGCATTTACGGGTGTTCGCAGAGGGCTAGGGCAGGGTCAGTAATGTGGATCTGATTATACATTTCACATCTCTTGAATCGTAGAAGAAAGAATCTTAAAGACTACTTTCTAAAGAGTTTGACATCTGAGATATTTTTACAAGTTTATGAAAACTTGAAAGCATATGCCCGCATCTCAACGTGTCCTTGCCTATTGAAACAGATAGAATTCAAAGATGTCATCAAACGGTTTACATCTCAAGAACAGCTTTACAAAGTTGTTTTTTTTGTTTTGTTTTTTTTTTTTCTCCCTCACTCAGACCTTGAATTTTTTTTTTTTTTCTGTCTGTGGCATTTCACGACTAAACCTCTGTAAACCTCTGTCTGTATGATTGCCTATGCTTGTCTGCCTGTTTGCTCTTAGACGAACTTTTTGAGAACATTTTCTGTCAGAAAGGAGTCCGTTGACAGGGTTATACTTACTGTTGCTCCTCTACCTCCTCCGTTCAGCTGGCCACGGTGGAGCGTCTCCTGGCGGGAGATCCTTCTCTTTTGCGTTGCCGTGACGAAGACGGTTACACCCCTCTGCACCGTGCGGCGTACAGCGGCCATTTAGGCGTGGTCCTGGCTCTTTTGGCTGCCGGGGCAGACGTTAACGCCAGGACCGCGGACGAATGGACGCCTCTGCACAGCAGCTGTCGTTGGGGTCACACGGCCGTGGCCTCCTGCCTGCTGCGGCACGGGGCGGAGGTCAACGCCATGACGTCGGGCAGGCTCACGCCCCTGCAGCTGGCGGCGGGAAACCCTTTGGCCGGGCAGACGATAGAACTGTTGCTGTCGCAGCGCCTTCTTGACGCGGGACTTAAAAACAGCGCCGGGGAGACGGCCTACGAAATCGCCCATCGGACAAGTCCTTACTACAGTCTGTTTGAAGTCACCGAACCCTGCAATAACGTATACTAACTCGCCCGCAGTGCACACAGACAGAATGCACTCGCGCTGTAGTGAGACAATGCATGCAAACTCACTCCGTGTTCAGTAGAACAGGTTTCAGAATAGTGTTTCTGCACCAGAGTGCTGTTACATACACATCTGTAAAGTGTAATCATATTATATATATACTGTGAAACTTGAAACAGTTTGTTTTATTAAGTTAAGAGATATAACGTGTGTGTGTGTGTGTGTGTGTGTTTGTTTGTAATTTTTAGGAGAAAAGGGTCATATTCTCATCATTAACATGATAAATATATATACATACACATCTGTCCTTAAAGACCCACGTACAGGTGATCATTTCAAAACTGAAAAGAGAACAATCATTTCATAATGCAGACTATCTCATTTTTGAAATGCATTAATTTCTTGTATGAAATTACAGTGGCCTTTCGTCCAGTTGATGGGTTTATTTAAATTGAGTCTACGTATACACAGAAGCAATTGGATTCTTCTCATCAGAACATGAAATTAACTTCTCAGAATGATAAACCAAATGGAAAAGTCATGACAACTAGACCACTCTTTACAGAGTCTCTTCTTACATTCATCTCTCTCTCTCTCTCTGTGCGTGAAGTACATTCTTCTGTGCATTTCAGAGAAACAGCGTGGATTCTATCATTAAGATGAAGACTATGGTTATGGTCTCCATAGCAATGGGGAAAGTTTTTATTTAATAGGCTGTGGGGTGAGGGAAGTCAGTTTGTTCAGACAAAAAAACATGAATAAATTTTAAGCGTGACTGGCCCAAAGCTGACATCAAGATTGCACCAACGCACAACATAATAATTAGATGAAGACATATATTCACACTGGACGAATTAATATCACGGTACAAGTTATTCATAATTAACAATTACGAAGTCTCGTTGTTAATTTGAATGTTACAGAAACTCCTAAAGGTCAATTAAACACAAGCGTCTAGAACATTCTTTCTTTAGAGCTTTTTTTTTTTTTCACAGCACTGTTTCTCAATCGGGAATCCACCAAACTGTACGTTTTAACTGACGCCCAGCACCAGCGCGCGTAAATCAAGTCGACCAATCAAGTAACAACAAGCTCATCGGTTGATCGATGACCTGAATCAGGTGCGGTGGATCTGGGGGAGAGAGCTGTGAAACTGGGCTGTCCTGGTTGGTCTTTAAATTGTGAGTTGAGACACATTGCCTTACGGGGACGTCACCCGGATCTCTCTGGATAATCAGCTTCTGAAAAATCCGACCAGACTTCTTTTTTTTTTTTGAATGATTTTCATCGGGTGAATGTGTGTTCTGCTTGCTCTTGGCCTTTGAAGACAGATCAGAGGCCGTGCATTCGGGGTTCTTCCTGACTTATAAGGTCATCAGAATCCTTTGAACCACTGCTATATGCCCTGCTCTGCTCACAGAAGATGGCCTTACCAAGCTATACAACTGAGTCTGAAACCGTGAGAAATGCTTTGGGCATGTGCTTGTTGTGTAAGGATGGCGTATATAAGAGTGTTTGCCTGCAGGGTTTTGAAAGAGCCTTTAAATGAACAGGAAAATTACCCTGAACATCAAATCAACAAGCCATTTATGACTGACCCCAAACCCCAAACAAACTCTCTTCAACGCAGTGATGTAAGGAGAGAGAGAGACAGAGAGACAGAGAGACCAGGAGAGAAGTGACATGACATTCTCAGGAAACTGACGCAGGGCCAAACATGTACCCATTCATAGAAAAGCTTGTGTGTGTGTGTGTGTGTGTGTGTGACATTAGCGAGCTCCCTTGAGCAAATAATTTTACAGGCATTCTCTCTCTCTCTCTCCCTCTCTCATTCTCACACACACACACACATCATCATCATCTTTTAGAATCACTACTCATTCGCCCTTTGTGCATTCTGTAAATTGTCTCAGTCTGAGGAAACAGTTCCTTCTCCGTAATTGCAGATGTGACTGACAGCTAATTTAAGCTTCTCACCAAACTAAGACCTTAATCATTCAATCCCTGACCGGCCTCAGCAGAGAGAGAGAGAGATCAAATATGCCAAGCTTCCTTTGATTTATTCCGATACTCATTTTTCCTAATTATATACTCTCCATTCTCACCATCTGTCCTTTCCCTACGCTGGTTTATCAGCCTCTCTTTTCAAAAACCCCTTTTTCCTGTTTTTCTGTGCACCTCCTTATTATTTCTCAAGGAACTTTGTATGCTCTCAAATATCTTTGCAAACCGCTCTCACGTTGATTTCCCCTTTGCGAGTTCAATGAAGGATTTAAACTGGCAAACAAACAGTTTGACTGCTAACATGCAAACTGACGTGATTCTAAAGCTACTTAAGAATTAACCCGTTTGCGGTTCCGTTTTTGGAGACATTCATTGTCGGGTAGCACTGATGTCTGTGGATCATGACTTGCGGAGACGAGACCCCATTTTTCAGACGGGGGATTATTTATAACGGCGAAATGGCGAATGACGCTAACATGACGGTGCCAAACAACTGCTGTACTTGGGCCTTTTCATGTTTCATATGTCAATAGCTAGGTTATAATTGCACGTTCACCGGTCTTTCTATATTCCCACCTCAACCCATCACCTGTTATAACACCTTGAACAGGTAAGTGTTATGTTGTGAGCAATAGTCATGAGCGACTCAGTCGGTGCACACATTAAGCGACGGCTACCACAAACAAAAAACAAAAACGGATTTTCACTTTAGATTCCTCCTTTACGATGGCATCTAACTAATATGCTGACATATTTCAGCTCGTTCTGAGATGCATAACAGACCACCTGCAGTGGTGCTCTGTGGTCTGAAACAAGGATGCAGATTCAGCACCTGAAGAGAGAGAGAGAGATACGTACATACATACATACATAAATAAATACATTCTGGAATTCTTTTCAATACAAACACGATATTATTCTATGTTTAATGCATCTGCAGTGATTTTCCGAAGCTGGACATGTTCTGAGTGTTTTCCCCTTTTTGCCAACACATTTATGAGACAGTCTATTTACGCATTCGCATCAGCCAAAAACTGAGGTTGGTTCTCCAGGATGTAAACAAAGCCCCCTTTAAGCAGCCGGGCGAGTTCAGCCACTGCCACGTCGAAAGTTTGAAACGCTTGTTATATCAGTAAACGCTCTTGTTCACCATGAACACGCTGGTTGTAAAACTATTCATATCACACGTAGTCGGCTGGTCGATATTGACATTTCTCCGAGATTTCGCCTGTGTCGTTTGA
>NC_044500.1:6513040-6515540 GCF_902362185.1 Chanos chanos | reverse complement strand
AAAGTTTATGTGATTCTACCTTACGTCATATAGCTCTGCTAAGACCTGACTCGTATGCTAACGAGCTAGCTGCTTCTTGCTTCTGAGGCAACTGCGACCTGAGACCCTTGTAGTACGCAAAATTAAACGGCGGTCGCTGTTAGAAAGAAAACTGACAGTATTGTAGCGTACTCATCACACTCATCATCAGCATCTTCACTTTTCCTTTCCTTCAGTGTACACCCGGCACCAGTGGTGTCTTAAGGGCAGATAACATCGGACTTCTGTCACCGGTCTATAAACTGAGGGGTCTTCGGTCCCCGCAGTGAAAACTTTTCAGTTACTAAGTTATTTATAAAATCCTACCCGGGTCACATATGTTTTGGCGATATTTGATTGGCTGTAGCGTGTCCCAGAACTGTCACTCATTTCTCCTTCATCTCCCGCGTCTCTCTCCAACAAAAGTTTCTCAACATTCTAACAGGACCGCGTGTAATGAATTTTGATGCCAAACTGCCTCGTCCGCTTTTCATCAAAACTACCATTTATCCCGTTAATGAAGAGAGCAGCTTCAGAAGAGCGAGGGGCACTGGTGAGAATTGGGACAAGACTCTGTCAAATACTTCAAATATGTGTTCGGCTCAGGTCTGTTAAGAACCTTTACCCCGTTATGAGCTTGGGGAACGCGGGAATATCTGGGACAGGTTTGTGGGAAGGGAAAAATATGATTCGCTGAGAACCTTTTGAACTGAAGACCACCTGGGAGAAGATGACTCCTTTGAGGTCGGAGACCCACCGCGGCACCTGGCTCATCCAGGCAAACCTGGCTCGGATGACTCTCGTCTGTCAAGGTGTGGCGTCACATGGAAAAGTCCCTGTCTGGAAAAGATGAGAGTCTTAGGAGAGGTTACAGCTGGTGCTCTGAAAGCTTCAGAGAGACTTGGAGAGAAACTGAGAGAGAGAGAGAGAGAGAAAGAGAGAGAGAGTGAGAGAGAGAGAGAGAGAGAGTGAAAGACAGAGAGAGAGAGAGAAAGAGAGATGGCAACAGGGCAGTGTTATTCAATCACTCTCCACTCTCCCCTTTCTTGGTAGTTCAGATGGGTCTGTTTTTCTCTCTCTTCTTCCCTGAAATACCACTAATAAGATTGTTAGTCATCTAATAATAGGGAACTAAAGCTTGTTAAGAACCAAATAGGCTTACATGCAGTCATTTAAGTGAAGTTAAGGTGAAACATATCTGGCAGAGCAGGAGAGCGTGGTAAGCAGTGGTAAGTGGTTTCAGGTTGTTTGCGGCAGGGAGTAATATATCTCTTAAAGTAGAGCATTGTATTTCTGAGTCAACCATGTGATGATCTGAATGCTAAGTAGCGTGTGTGTTTATGTGTGTGTGTGTGTGTGTGTGTGTGTGTGTGTGTGAATCTGTGCATTCATTCATGTGTGTGTGTGCGTGTGCATGTGTGTGTTTGTGTGCATGTGTGTGTGTGTGTGTGTGTGTGTGTGTGAGAGTGAGTGAGTGAATGTGTGTGTGCATGCATGTGTGCGTGCATACACGTGCTTTTGCATGTGTGTGTGTATGTGTGCATGTGCGTGCATGTGTATGTGTGTTTGAGTGAATGTGTGCCTGCGTGTGTGTGTGTGTGTGTGTGTGTGTGGTGTTTATTGACAGCATTCTGAGTGTGACACTGCTCAGTGAAAAGGCAGACTTAATGCCCTGTGTGGAGGGCACACTCTGAATCAATATCCAGAGGCATGTAGTGCTTATTCTGATTTGCTACAGCCGGTTTAATTTAAACCTCAGGGCCACTGTTATCACATACATACACACACAAATTAGCAGCTTGCCTTTGCTCTCATAATATTTTCAAAACCTTTCCCTGGCAGATAATTTGATCCCTGTGAGTTTAATTAATTTGGTCAATGTTACATGAAGCAATATCAACTTATCTTGGGTTGGTGAAATTAGTTGCATGCAATGTATTCTAATGCAATTCTATCTTTTTACACAAAGCAATTCATAAGCAATTCAAATCACAGTCATTGTCCATTTACATTTATTATTGCTAAACACTCAGAGACCCTATTCAAAGTCATCATGTAGGATCACAGGGAAAAGAGCACGTGTTGAAATCAATACTGACATTGTACTCACTAAATTATACATTTACAGAAACCTTTGTTTAAATAAATGTAAGTTTCTGTAGTCCATGCATTAAGCTTCTTACATAAAGGCAATTTTGTTTCAAGAAATCTGTTGCAGTTCTTGTAACCATTCTGAACAGTTTTCAGTTCACACACATACACACACACACACACAGATTTTGAAAATAATGATTCTTGTGATTGTTGGTCCCTTTGTAACCACTAGATGGAGCTAAAAGCCAGCTGTTCCTTCATCATTCTGAGTACTGAGGAAAGTCTGTGAGAGAGATGGATTACGAGCAGAGAGACTGTTATTTCTCAGTTCCTAAGGATGGGGTGTGTGTCCATTTATCTCATCCCGTTTAAAGGCCACACACACACA
>NC_044500.1:6503040-6508040 GCF_902362185.1 Chanos chanos | reverse complement strand
TGAAATAGCAAGTGGTTTTACATACAACCAGCCAACGAACATCAAATTCTCTTGGGATTTAGAGTTTGATTTTTTAAGGTTACCAGGATCAGAAGTTTGTAACGACTGGCAAAATTGGGAGCACTACTACTAATATAATGCAGTCACGACAGGTTTAGTTAAATACAGTTGAGGTGGATAAGTGAATTATCAGTTTCTTCACGATACATGATGAAAATAAAAACCGCAGTATTTAAAGAGGACTTTGTCCGATATCTAATGGACATCGGTAGTATTAATATAGCTCTCTACGTATTGCTGAATTCATGTGCTGGATCTATTTCGGTCCGTTAAGTATGTGTCAGCTTGGGTAGTGACGCTACCACCCCTGCAGAGCGAAGCAACGGGCAGGAAGGCTATCAAGCCACAGATACTTCAGGACGTAGCGACCGGGTTTAAATGAATTTTTTTTATTTTGAAGTCCAGAACAAATTGTTTTGTCTGTTGTGCGTAACGAGATTGAATAGCAACGCAGTGTCTGTGCCAAAAGGGAAATTCTGCCACTGGATCACCGTTTCTTACAGGGGCCTGCGTTGCAGAACAAACTTTTTTAAGGTCTGCGGACAAGTTTAGTACTCTGTTTTACACTCCGACGATAAGAGTTTTATTTACTTTTTCACGGGCAGTAAGCTACCTAAGGCAGTTTTGAGGACTATTTTGCAGGGTTAACATTTTCGAGTTCCTAATCTTGTGGTTCTCAAAAAGTTTTCTATCTGGTCTTTAAATTTTTTTTTTTTAAACAAATTCTAACACATTTTATGTGAAATACCAGAGACTAGGTCAGGACTGGGACAGGGGACAGGTTAGACTTCCCGTGTGTTCCGCTGATGCACTTTCACGGTTCAAACCTCTTCTTCCGTCGTTGCTTTGGCAGATACAGTTCCCTGTCGTAAATTGCCTCAGTGTGCTATTTACATTTTGATAGATGTTCCTACGTTGAAACAACGGTAAACCAACCTAATTCAAACAATGAAGAGGTACTACGGTGTAACGGCACTAAAGAGCCAAAGATTTTGAACTTATTATTAACTTTTACTATTAACTGAAAAGAAAATAAAGATCTGTTTTTTGAGCATTAATGTCAAAGCAGCACTTTAAATGTTAACAACAACTATTGCCCTTTTAAAAACAACTGGCAGTCGCAAAATGTAGACGTTAGTGAATGGTAATTACACTTGTGAAAGTGTGGAAAGAACTTGCACAGTTTCTCCAACATTTCCCAACGACAGATCATGTTTATTAACGTTAGTAAAGTGTAATTGTTGAATTGTAAAGGAAATGTATCAGTGGAAAATAATGGCTTATTTAGTCGCACCGTGGGAAAAAAAAGACCTAAGAGTGTAAACAACTTAAGTTGTTTTAAAAGTCTCTGCTGCGTCCTGCTGAAAGTGTGTGTGTGTGTGTGTGAGAGAGAAAGAGAGAGAGAGAGAGAGAGAAAACACATGCGGTTGTGACACAGGTGCCCAGAATGACCCACCCATGAGGGTAAAATGCATCCGGTTACAAACTTCAAACATTTCTGGAACACGACCCTCCCCCCTCGCTTCCCCCACACCTCACCCGCCCCTCCAGCACCCACCCCTGACTCTCATGTGGTGTCACACCCTGGGCTTCCACCTCTTAGGGTTCTGGTATTTGAAGCTTTCTCCAGATGGTGTAACCGCCATCTGATTTAATCCCGAGAAATTTCATCACCGTTAATCCTACACAAGAGGCGGAATGTACCCTCGAAACCTTTCCAAGATCATGGGTCTTTCTTTCTTTTTGGTATTATTTTATTTATGCACACTCACGCACACACACACACACACACACACACACACAATCTCACGTCTAAGACGATTGTGCCTGCTGACCAACTTGTTTTGTATTTTGAACACCATCAGCTTGTGTTGAGATCCACCAGGCTGAAGCATCATAAAACAAGTTCAGAACCAGTACGTTTACCACTTTGCACCACTTTCCACCGCAAATAGATATGGTCCTGCTATACCTACATACCAGTTAGCAACAGCCAGTCAATAAACCAGTTAGCAATAGCCAGTCTATGCGGTAGGCATCCAGTTAGTCTATGTACCAGTTAGAAACAACTAGCCTATGTACCAGTTAGAAACAACTAGTCTATGTACCTGTTAGCAACAGCCAGGCAATGGTCTGTGGACTTTGTATTCTATATATTTTTCTTTAAAAATCTTGTAGAATATAAAGCATATGTATCACTTTGCTTCTAGAATAATCTTCATATCCCGCAGTTTTTTTGTTTGTTTTGTTTTTTTTAGTTAAAATAGCAGCATATCCATTGTGGTATGTTCTCCTTCACCAAACAGTTGACTGATACCTTGAACACATGTGTCATATGCCAGGATATTTACACCTGGCAGACAAGTGGTGTGTCTGTTCGGTGTTAAGCACACACGCGCACACACACACACACACACACACACACAGACACACACACAAACAAACAACTGCAGTACAGCAGCCATGGAAACTTGAGAGTTGATGGTCCTCTTCTAGATTTAAAAATGGGTATCTTTTGAGTAATTGTGCTCTCCATCTTGGAATAGATTCTCATAAATTGTGGTCAGTTTGTTAGTGTAATTTCTGAAAGATATCTGAAAACATCTGGAATGCTCCCGTTAGAGTTCTCCTCAGACTCACAAACAGACCCATAGCCGGCAAGCCTCAGGTTCATTTATAAAAAACTCTCAGCATCTCACTCAGACAAATGCAAATGATATTGTTAAGATAAAAGCACTGTTTAGCATTAATGATTAGTGAAATTACAAAAAAAAAAAGATTTGATCTATTGGGAATTTACTGGACTTAACTGACCACACTCAGTACAATGTGAGCAAATGTAGTGGTTAGTTCATCAGTTTGGGTTCACTGATTGGACAGTTGACGGATTGATTGATTGATTGATTGGCTGACTGATTAACCCACCTCTGTTACCAGGTGAACTGGTCCAGCTGCGTGGAACGTACCATTCCCCGGTCCCCCCCCCCTCCTGCAGCGGCAGCAGCAGACATGCGCGGCTCTGAAGAGGGCGTGTCTGGCACCGTGCTGCACCGGCTGATCCAGGAACAGCTGCGCTACGGGAACGGAGGTACGAGAGGAGAGGAGAATGACACGTTATCGGCCGGCGGCCCCGCCTCCACAGAGAACCTGCTTCTTCAGGAAGAGGGGCACGCCGCCCCCCCCTACCCCGTCACCCCCCCTCAGACTCAGTCGAGACAAGAGCCTCAAGGCCAAGAGCACCAGGTGGACAGTAGCTCCATGGAGAAAAACGGAGGCGGAGGCCAGAGCGTCTGTAGGGATGCCCAGACAAGCCTCACTCTCCCCGGGCACAGTGATCAGGGTCTCCCCTCTTACGAGGAGGCTAAGATCCAGTCCCAGCTGTACAAGGGCCAACAGAACCAGCTGGAACCGCAACAGCAAAACCCAATCCATCCAAACCCAAACAACCAAATCCAGACCCATCAGAACCAGACGCATCACAATCAGACCCTTCAGTCTCAAATCCTGCAGCGCCAGAACGAGCTTCATCCGGTCACGGCCCAGTCGACCGTCTGCGTCAGCGCTGGGTCCTGTGCCAGCATCACCTTCAGCTCCTCTCCTTCCCCTCTCTCCTCCGCTGCCTCGATCTCTTCCCCTCCCTCTCTGTCCTCCTCGCCCTCCCCCGTGTCGGCGATGCCGGCGAAGGCCCGGACGGAGGGCCGTGCGTGGGTGCCCCGGGTGTGCGTGGGGGGGGTCCCGTTGCGCGACGAGGGTCTGGCCGAGCTGAAACAGGGTCATGTCAGGTCTCTGAGCGAGCGCCTCATGCAGCTCACCCTGGAACGCAACGGGGTCAAACACGGCGGGGAGCTCTCCGACGCCGCGTCCGACCCGGGCGAAAACGCCGCTCGTCCCGGGGCGGAGAGCGCGGCGACGCGTTCCCCTCCGTCCTCCGGCAAGGCGACGAAAAACGCCCTGCCGCCCCCGCCCCCTCCTCCGCCTCCTCCGCCCTCACAGAAGGGGCTGGCGGATCCCCGCGGCCCTCCTCCTGAGTACCCCTTTAAACCCAGAGCGCCTCCGTCAAGCCCCGCCCCCTTAACACAGGAACACGCCCTCCAGATCTACAGCGACACGCTGACAGCAGCCGTGTTTGAGACAGTGCCACAAAGTGAAATTATGAGGTAACACACACACACACGCTCACGTACATATCCACACGTAACGTGTGTGTAGTGGACATAGTCTGAAAGAACGACAATGAGAGAGAGAGAGAGAGAGAGAGAGAGAGAGAGAGAGCAGAACAGTGAAAATAATTGCAGTAAGGTAATAACTGCATATAACTGCCAGAATAACTATTCCCAACCATTTCCCATCATTATCAATATCACATCTCTCTTTCTCTCTCTCTCTGTCTCTCTCTCCCTGTCTCTGTCGCTCTCCCTCTCTCTCCCTCTCTCTCCCTCTCTCTCTGACTGTCTGTCTCTGTCATTCTCTCAGACCGTATCCACCCTCAGTTGGAGGTTTATCTCACCAGCTTCTACAACAGCACAGTCCCATGTCCTCCCAGGCCTCCACCCCTCCAGCCATGCTGCCCTCCCAGGCCTCACTTCTTCAGCCCCAGGCCTCTTACCATCAGGCCCTGGCTGGGTCTCCTGTCCAGGGCCTGGCTGTTCGCGTGGCCCCGCTGGGCCAGCCCTTCCCCGGGGAGGCATTTGCGATTGTCGGACGTGCCCAGCAGTTACTGGAGGTTCTTAACGAGGAGAACCGGAATCTGAGACAGGAGCTCCAAAACCACACGGAAAAATCAAACAAACTGCAGCGGGTATGAGACAGCATTCCATGTTCTGAGACAGCATTCCATGTCCTGCGACAGCATTCCGTGTCCTGCGACAGCATTCCGTGTTCTGCGACAGCATTCCGTGTCCTGCGCTCCGTTTTCATTTATAAAACGCCATCGGTTTTCC
>NC_044500.1:6473040-6495540 GCF_902362185.1 Chanos chanos | reverse complement strand
GAAAGAGAGAAAGAAAGAAAGAAAGAAAGAAGGGAAGGAGGGAGAGGCTAAGGAGGAGTGAAAAAATCTCTAATCATAAATTCAGCCAAAGGTTCGTTAATTAGGGTTAAATTGTAAAGACATCTGGGAAAAAGACTTCTTTCCAGTACAGGTTGTTTCAAAAGTTTTCACATTTCCAAAATGTTACTCCTTCCCAGTAGGTGATTTGTAGGGGGATGAGGGGGGGGAGGCCATCCCCCTTGTTAGCAAAATGACCAAAACGCATCCCCCTTGTTAACCTGCAATCCCACTATATACTCTATAGAGTAGTGTCAGTGACCACTGGCCCACCCCCCCCCCCAGTTAAAAAATATCAAATCGCCAGCTGCTTATTTCTGATCTGTAATGCGTCCGTATGTGCGTGTGTGTGTGTGTGTGTGTGTGTGTTCACAGACTCTCCCTCTACCCTGACGAAACCCACAGAGAGTCGCCCAGCTCTAATCCAGGGGCAAAGAGTTCCTCTCCCTGACTCTGACCTGGTGGAAATCCTCATCTGAAAAGAAAGTCCCAGATGTTTCCAAAACAAGGACAGAGTGGATTTCCCCTTTTCGTTTGCTGATAGAGGGACAGAGAGAGAGATAGAGAGAGAGAGAGAGAGCTTAAGAGAGACGTGAATTAAAGAGAAAGAGGACGTTGTCGTGAAGTGAGCGAACACCCTTGGGGAGAGAGATGGAAGGAGATGAAGAGGAGTGTGAAGGAGTGCGACCAAAAAGAAGGAGAGCGAGAGAAGAGACGCAGTCTTAGCCCCTTAGGGGATGGAAGAATGGTCAACACAAGTTTGAAACGGCGTGCGTTTGTCATGGTTACCGAAGAGGAAGCGTTCCCGAAAGCGGCGAACCCTGCGGCGGGTGTGGCGTGACATCGCTTCCTGTGTACGGCGTGCTGGCGTGCTGAGAGAGAGGAAAGTTAATTGGATGTTGCCCAGACGACGGTTTCTGCATGTTTGGCGGTGATGTGTGTGATACTGTTGTGTTTTGTTGAGTGTGTGCGTAAAAACAACAACAAAAAAAACAAAACAAAAAAAACAAAACAAAACAGAAAAACAGGGTTTAATAGTGTTTTTGATTCTAGGCTCTTACTTTTAAGTATGAAGTGTAAGTCTTTCTGTGTGTGTGTGTGTGTGTGTCTGTGTGAGAGAGAGAGAGAGAAAGAGAGAAAGAAAGAGAGAAATGAGGTAGCAGGCAGTGTGTAATAACACTTTATATATGGCACTAGTTTCACACTCTCTCTCCAGTGAATCAAAGTGATGTTTAGATTTTCAAAGTATTTAAAAATCCTTTAATCATACACAGTTGTATGAGAACATAAGAAAAGATGTGACATAAATGTATTGAAAAAAAAAAAGATATATTCACAAACTGATTAACAGAAGAGTCCCCTAAACCCTGGACAGCAGTCAGAGGGTCCATTTTCACAGCATTAGATCCGATGCGAAATCGTGAGATTAATATTTTGTGTTTGGAAACACATATTAGCACAATAGCTTCTCTATAACTGTTACCCAAACTGACATTTGGCCCGTTTTAACAAAGCAGAGAGTGAATTATCCAAATGATCAAATCATCGATTGTCTTATAGTGACCCTGCACTTTTCTAATGATTAGTGAATCTGGCATTCACACATACATACACCTCGCTTCTGTTCCAGAAAGAGTTCTCAGTTGGACCGGAGAATTAGGGTCAAAGGTCAATGCAGGAAGTTTTGACTTTAGGCTCAGGTGACCTGGCTAAGTGCGACAAATCCCACTTTGTGCAATATCTTTAATGGCTACAACAGTATCATGGCAGGGGTAAACAATGTCCGTCGGTTTGGAATCAGAATATAATCCTGGCATCAAACCCACGCACAGAAATGACACTCCAGAGTGTAAATCGGGTGTCAAAGACTTGCGTGCTATTTTAATACACACGAGGGAGAGATGGATTCAGCAGATGGATTCTGAGACAGGTTATGAACGCGATACTGAGAGGGTCGTCGTTAAAATTGCATTTTGTGTTTTAAAGCTGCTTTTGATTAGCAATTACTTTGTTCTGTTCATCCTGTGTGTTGTATTTTTGTGTGTGTGTGTGCGTGTGTGTGTGTGTTTTTGTTGATTTTAGATCTGTACAGTGTGCAAATTTATGTACAGAAGGGATGGTTTATTATTTTCTGCAAAGAGTTTAAATTTGATTTTTTTTTTTTTTTTCCTTCTCTCCTTTTCTGTCTTGAAAAGACATTGCTCATATTTGCTGCCAATAATTGTGCCTTAAAAACGTGTGATTAAACGGTTTACTGAATATTTGTGTTTGGGCAGTCGTTTTTATGTAGAGGCTGGTAGTTGTATCATCTCTCAGCTCAACTCAACTCAACTCAACGGTCACGTTGCTGTGTTTGCCATTGAAATGCTGAGCAGGTGACAGTATGAAAGTAGAGCAACAAATTTAAAATCGCATCCAAAACACGTCATGAATTTAAACCCTTAACCAACAAAATGAAGCGTAGGGACCAAACCGCTACGCTCGACGTTTTGATGGTGATCAGCTTGTGTTTCTGTTTTGGCGTATATTATTAATTTTGTTCAAACTCTTCAGTGCTTAAAGTACAACATATATTGAACGGGTGAGTACTGCTGCCCTCTGTCGGTCTTGATGGAACTACAGCCATTTTCAAATCTTTGGTCATTCAGAAGTTCTCATTCTATATTCCTCTTGTTTCAGATTTGTCAGGGCTGCCCAGCACTGCACGTTTCTCGCTACCCATGTGTACCTATCGCGGAAAGATGTAATGTTGTTTCTCTTCACGAATAAACTGTTTATCTCAAATTGCAACAAGGACAAGTATTGTTGCCTCGGCCTAAATTCTTGGGCCATACCCGAATTTTTGGATCTATTCCCACATTACATTACACTGTGTTTTTGCATAATCTTAACGTGCCTTATCACGACTATCTTGATAAGAGGTGGAATAAGTAAAAAAAAAAGATTACTATTATTAATTAACCCGGCCTTGTGAGCTGTGAGGACCGTGCGGGTGTTTATCGCAGTTACCTAAACGTCTCTGAGGTGGGCACTGACTTGTCTCGTTTCGTTATCGGATTGCGACCCGACGCCCAGGGTTTAGCGATGTTGCGGCTATTTAATAATCAACAGACACGCCGGGTATTCGCGCCGCTGTGAAAAAAGATCCTTTGTGCGCTTTGTTGCTCCCACGCGAGCCCTGAATCGGTAGGACGCGTGACCAGATGGTTGAGTAGAATGGGATGAAAGAGCGCGAAGTTCTTCACATGCTGGGTATTTGGGCATGGGGCGCCCCCATGGGACATAGCTTTCTCTTTTCATCTCCATTCTGTTGGCCAAGTAAAAACTCACCTTCGCACAGTGTCTGACTTTGCCGCAGAAAGGAGCTGCAGAACATGCCAGCGAATAGATGCTTGGATGCTGGTTTTTTGTCTAACACAAGTCCGCTAACAGAAAATGGGTGTTCGTTTTGGAACTAGAGCTAAACTTGAACTTTCAACCTGAAAAAAATAAGATGTAGCTCCAAACAATTACCGTTAGTTTTAATCAAGGGAACTTATAATTTATAATAATTTCTTGGGTTAGCACTGTCTCTCATATCATGTCTCACAGAAAAAAATGTTATTTCATTTGCAGTAAATTAATTATTGATGCATCATTGCTCTAATGTTGTTGTTGTTTTTTTTAAAATTTTTAATTTAAAACAGGTGATTAAGATAAACAAAAACAGAAATAACATTTCTGGAAAACTAAAGGCATTTTTGAAATGAAACAGTATTTCTGGTCAGTATGTGACTCAATTCTGCTTTGTTTTTGTTATTGTTTTTTGTTATCTACATGTTTGCTCTCGTAAATTACATTTATGTGTTTTCTTGGAGGTTCTGCTACCCCTGTCTGTGTCTTCACCTATCACAGAATTAAACTCTAGACATTAGAATACAAGTTAACTATCCTTAAGATATCTTTGAGCTGTGTTCCGAAGTTCCTTTTTTGTTATGACCGTTCATGCCCTGAAATGTTTCCCTCCCAGAGTTCTAGCTCACTGCTCGTTACCCTCTGCCTGTGCGGACAGGCATATTCCTCTAGTTTTTCAAATGGGTGTGTCCATTAAACAAAGGTTAAACTCCCTCTGGATAAACTCCCCAGAGACAGCTCTCTAAACAATCACATGTGCTCTCAGCCGGTGGCCACAGCTCCTGTGACTGGTTTGTGTTTGTGATTGGTCCGCCCATAACTGCTTATTTCACTTCTGAGTGCCTGAGTTGACAACAGGTTGGACAGTCACTGTCCATTTGATGTTTTTATAGCTGTCCACCCTTCACTTGCATCCGTTGTAACTGTATTTAAGAAGGAAAGAGAGTTAAAATATGGGTTGGATTGCCTGTTAATACCGTAATTTGATGCTAAAATCTGGTGTCTGTTAGTTGTTCTTGACGTGGAGGCATATGTTGTGCTGCACAATCTGGCCTTGTAATCTGTCCCGCGCACACCTGCCACTTCACACCATTTACATCCCAAAACCTGCACCTGGTACCCCCCCTCTCTTACCATCTTTCCCTCCTTCTCTTTCTCTCTCCCTCTCTCTCTCTCTCTCTTTCTCTCTCTCCCTCCTTCTTTATCCCTTCTTTCTTTCTCTTTACTTCTGTCTTTACTTTAGCTCATAAAAGAGCAGCAGTGGTCAGTCTCTTTTCCTCTGTTTGGTTTTCTATCACACTCACTATCTCTCTCTCTCTCTCTCTCTCTCTCTCTCTCTCTCTCTCTGTGTCAGACACACACACACACACACACACACACACACAAACAGTGGTCAGTGTGCACCTGCCACCCCTGCCCTCTGGGCACTTCCCCTTTTCCTCCTTCTCTCTAGGCGGTGGTGCTCCCCCTTCTCACTCATTAGGTTCAGATCAACGCGCTCTTTTGTTCTGTGGAGTTTCCCACGTTTGAGCGTTCGCCTGGCAGTCGCGTGGCTCAAGTCAAATAGAGCTGCGCGCGCTCTGCCATGATTTTCAAAGCCGGTGCGGGGACATCTGCCTGCGCGCGGGCCACTCTGACATCTGCTCGCTCTCACTGCTCGAGGGAAGAAGAATGGAAAAGTTAATAACAGATGTTTGCTGGTTTAGAGGCTCAAGCCTTACTTCTAATCTCTTTTGCAAAACTGCTCAAGGACGTAGAGGAATGCTAATGGACAGCTATATCTGTGTCATGTATATCGCTGTCGATTTATCTTTGTCTCGTAAAGTTTTTTTTATGGGCTGTGACGAGAGAAACTTTTAAAATAAATGCTACAGAATTGAAAAAGAAAAAAAAAACTAAACCGACACGTACAATACTATAATAACTGTAAGTATTCAACGGGCTACAGTGGAACGTTTCCTGAACATTATGTCAGAAATGTGATATCAAAGACGTACATAAATCTGGTTTCACCCCATATTAAAGAAACAAACTGAATTCATTTTTACCTTTTTTTTGCCTTTACCTTCACATACACGAGATGCATGTGACTCGGTGGTTACTCTCGGCTCTCTATTAAGCGTGATGATTCTGACATTCATATATTTTTTTCGTAGGCCCCATACGTTCTTAAGTGAACTGACCTCCTCCGCTTCCATATCAAGAGACATTTAACTTAACAGATGTTTTCAGGGAATTAATGGAAAATGGAAAAGGTTTTATGTTTTAAAGGCTAAAAGTGTGTGTGAAAACAGCCTTGCCTGTGAGCGCTGTTTTTTTTTCAGAGGTCCTTTCCTTGCGCTTAACCCAAGTTGAAGTGTACAGGAGAGCTGTTCAAACTTAGACATTGTTATAGTTCAGGTATTACAACACATTCATCTGCATGGACTTGATCGCTCTTTATTACACGCCCATGATTCAATGACTAAATGAATAAATGCGCCAAAGGGCTACAGATATTATAGTTCAAATCCTAAAGGACGCTTTGGGCGGAGGAGCTTTCTTGCAGGTCCTTTGGGACCGGAATCGGTTTCGCTTAGATTGGGTTTCATGCCTCTGCTCATAGGGCGTTAATGCTCACATGGTCTCCGGTGAACGGAAAGGTAACCACAGACTCTTGTTAGACCCTGGGAACGTGAAACCCCGAGGGTAACCGCCCGAGCATCACGTGACGTACTGAGGGGAAACGTGGTTTGTAAGTTGAGGGGTAAGAAGGGGCGGGGGGCGTAGTGGCAGGCTGGACATCTGTCGCTTGTTTTGTGTGTGTGTGTGTGTGTGTGTGTGTGTGTTGGGGAACTCATGTATTGAATAGAGGCGGTGACCTGTCAGTTGTGAGTGATGGGAGCGAGCTGGGCCCCGCGTGTGGGAAAATGTTTCGGCCAAAGAGCTCGTACATTCAAATGCTAATTTTCCCGCTATAAATACGAGTCGTGCGCAGCGCGGAGGGCCCTAGAAACGACCCAACACACACAAGGAAGAGAAAGAGAGAGGAGAGATACAGGCAAGCAAAGAATTTATAGAAGAGGGAGACCACGATCTAGCGCTAGTACCATTCTTCTTACAGATAAGAGAGATGACGGCCACGAACCTTGCCCAGGGCTCGGATAGGCACACTAGTGCAAAGGAGGAAAGAAAGGTATACCACGCGCAGTGTCCATGGATACAGAAGCTCTAAGACTTTTATATTCTATTTGAAGAGTGGGCTACTGAGACTGAAGGGTCCTTTAAACCGTAGACTCTGTTTTTTTTTTTAATTGCTCTCTGGTTTACCTCTGACTTGTTTTAACCGAACTCTTTTTTTTCATTGTAGCTTCGGAAGCCACTCATTGAGAGAAAAAGACGAGAAAGGATAAACAATTGCCTAGATCAGTTGAGAGAGACGGTGGTCGGAGCCTTTAGACTTGATGTAAGTATGATGTGGAGTTGAGTCACTGTGATCTGATGGCTATGTTAACAGATGTTTATGCGAAGCTGAATTGATACACCACATTTAATATAAAAAAGAAAATTAAAATACATTTTATGAACTTATTAAAGTTTTATATCACTGTTTTTCTCGTTGTCCAGCAATCCAAATTGGAAAAAGCAGACATTCTGGAAATGACAGTTAAACATCTACAGAATATTCAGAGCAATAAACCTAATGGTAAGAGTCCTTTTGCACATTTTACACGCCATGAATGACAGTATTACTGTGCGCAGAAAAAGACTTAACACGCACATTCTCGTAAGAAAGCGACGTGTGATCCCTTGCTATTTCTGAGTGCAGTACTAACTGCAACCAGTAGATGGGGTACGTGCACAGCACAGGTAATTAAAAAACATACAATTCCGTAGACTTACAGACCGGTTGGTTTAGTGTAGTGATTCTCAACTCCAGTCCTCGGGGCCCGCTGTCCTGCACGTCTTTGTTTTAGCTCTTCATTATCGCAGTTAACTGAGCCAATCAATAGCCTGATGGTTAACTGATCAGTGGAATCAGGTGTGTTTGGTCCTGAGTTAAAACAAAGACGTGCAGGACAGTTGGCCCCAAGGACTGGAGCTGAGAATCACTGGTTTAGTGGACTAAGCCAGGGGTTTTCAACTGACATGCCCCCCACCCCTTTTTTTCTGTTTGAACTTGCACCCCTCTCATCCTCCTTTTTCAATTTACTTGCCAGTTTGCACCTAAAAGTCTCCTAATCTTACGCGCCCCTTGACAGGTGCTCGTACGACCCCCCCCCCCCCCCCCCCCAGGCCAGGCCCCACAGGTTGAAAACTCCTTGAATAGGCAATAGCTACTTTCTCATGCATTTAAAGTTGTTCTATGCTTCGAATAAAGCAGGGAACTGAGTCCGTTGTAACCTTTTTCTCCCTGACAGATCCATCCCTGGATGTGGAGGCCCAGCAGAAATACAGCACAGGTTACATTCAGTGCATGCACGAAGTGCACAACCTTCTGCTCTCCTGTGATTGGATGGACAAAACGCTGGGGTCCCGCCTCCTCAATCACCTGCTCAAATCCCTACCCAGATCACCACAGGACTGCTCCCAGCAATCCAAGCCAAGACCAGTTGACTCTCCTCATAACCACTGCGAACTTGCTCACAGCCATGGTAATGGGTTAGTGAGCCCAAGAGCTAGCCCATCATCCCCTGCTATGCTTGTCAAAGAAGCCCCGCCCACTCAGGCTCATTACCCTCCCCCTCTGAATAGACCACACCCCACAGACAACCCTAACTTGGCAGTGCTAGAGATGTGGAGGCCTTGGTAAACTGTGTGTGTGTGTGTGTGTGTGTGTGTGTGTGTGTGTGTGTGTGTGTGTGTGCGTGTGCATGTGTGCATCTGCATGCGTGTTTGCATATGTGTATGTGTGTCTCTTTATGCTCTCCATGTCCCCAGCCTGTGTGTGTGTGTGTGTGTGTGTGTGTGTGTGTGTGTGTGTGTGTGTGTGTCTGTGTACGCGTATGCAGGTGTGAGAGCGTTCAAGTTTATTATTTACTAATTTGCATTATCGATTGTATGTGTGTATATTCCACACATTGTTTCGTTCCGTAACGTGAGTGTGTGCACACCCAGCGTATGTGTGTGTGTGTGTCTGTGGTAGAGCCTCCTCCTCTATGTATCTTATAGATATGCTCCTTATTGAGCGTGTGTGAGGTGGATCTAGTCCACAAATAGCTCGTATTCCAGACCCTCCTGTGCTTCCTGTCTGAAGTAATGCAACCGTAGCCTGCATTGTAGAAGGCTCTTATTAATCTTATTTTCCTATTTATTTTTTATTAACACCGTAATTTATTGAATTAAAGAAAAAAAACAAAACAGGGCTTATTTAGCTTTTTTTTTTTAATGTATTTTTATGTTAGTCGACCTCCTCGTTAATATTCTAGTATCTATACTTTGCATTTATTGTTGCTATGCTTTGTTGCTATAAATTAACTGTATACTGTGTGTAAATGAATTAACCCGAACATCAATAAAAGTAATATTTGCTTTGCTGCAGTCGAGGGTTCCTCTCGTTGTCTGTATCAGAAAGATGTCTTCGCCTGTATCCAAATTCTGTTGTGTTCATCTAAGGTCTTCACATCTTCACATTAAATGCTGAACTTTCGCTGATAAATAATAATAATAACCACAAAACACCACAAAAAAAAAGTCACAAGGCAAAAGGAATTAAAATGAATAATATGCTTTTGTTCTTGGAAAATAAGCAGAATCATCTCACTTCTTGAAGGGAGTCCTCTGGTTTTCTGGTCACACTTAAGTGCAGTTGTGGTGAAACTGCGCACAGCTCTTCCTTAAGTGAGATTTGTGCTCGGAAAAAAAAAAAGTTACACGCAGGTCTTGTTTCTGTGTTCCAATTAATCCAAAATCTGTTCATTCAAGTTGAGGTAAGAGTTTTAATTCAGGCCACTGCAATCACTCCACTTCTTTTGTGAAATGAAACATTGTCATGCAAAGGTCAGGACGGTAAAACCGCAACAAAGTAAGGACCCTAATATAACTCAGGGTAAAAGAGTAGATCAGAGCATTGATGGATGTGGATTCTCTCACGGACACAGTTCAAATGATTCTAAATTTCCCTAAGACTCTCTTGTAAAAACAAAAAAAAAAGAGAGAGAGAGGGAGAGAGAGAGGGGGACCGAGAGAGAAGAAGAAGAAGAAGAAGAAGAAGAGGAAGAGGAAGGACAAGAACAACAAGAACAAGAAAGAAATCATAAACTAACTGAACCTTACAGCAGCTGGCGGTTGACACAGAAGCTAAGGTTCTTGAGTAGTGTTGTCACCCCTGTAGTTGAGATGCTGACCTGACCTGAATGAACCATGATTTGCTACATGCACAAACTGCATAGGCTGTGTCGACCTCACATTAACCCCGCTGAGCCATCCGTTGTTCTGAAGGCCTGTGTGAACGGGACATGAGGTCGAGGCCCGAAGATGACGCAGTAACCTGATGGATTACAGAGGCTTTCCCAGTATCAGTGGAAAGGATTAAGACCCGATATGAAACTGGACTGATTGTTAAACCCGATCTTTTAGAGAAAGTTTCATTCTAAGTAAGAATCAAAAGTACGAAAAAGTCACAGTATGAAGCAAAACGCGTCACTCCAGACACTAGGTCCCAAATCATAAAGTTCCTTTGGATTTAGAGGAGAACTGATTCAGTTTTTAGTGGTAGCTACTGTTAAGCCAGAAAGAGACACACGACCCTTTTGATTCATTAATGAGGCATTACTAATCGAACGTATTCAGAGGTAGAAGACAGAAAGTGTTTTCACAACATGCTCAGTTTGTTTCAATAAGCAACGGTTCTTCTGATGAGAAGTAGAAACATATCAGATTATGATGTCTGTTGTAAGATCAAAGTATTCTCTTTTGAAACTCAAACACCTTCAAAGTGTCACCGTCCTTTGTTTAGAGTTTTTGCTTTGGTTTAGACTAATACCTTCCTTAAAGTTTATGCATTCAACCCCTTCTTTCCTTTCGCTTAGGTTCTTCCAGTCTTTAAAAAAAAGACTATCGACCATAAACTACAGTTTGGCTGTCTTAAACTCTCACCTAAACATAAACTGCTTGAGCAGGGTTCAGTCCTCAATCTTACAATGTCTTCACTGTACTTAACTACGATTAAATTCACTACAAGTATGCGTCAAAGACAGACACGGTCTTTGTTAAACATTCAATGACCAAATTTAGAGCGTGCAGTCCTCCTTCGAGGTGTTCCAGATTTTAGTGTAAATATCATCTCTAGCCAAAAGAACTTGCAATCGTTTTTTTTTTATTTGTCGCAAGTACGGTTTAAAAAAAACGGAATTTAAAGAAAACTTTGGATGAACATTTGTCCTATTTTCAGAGAGTAGTTCTCGTAACAATTCGAAGAACAAACAACAGAACACTGAGACTGAAATGAAAGCTCATGAACTGCAGGCTCATGAACCACACAGACAAAAGACGACCGCTGCCAGCTGCTCTCATGCGCGCGCCCAGCTATTAAGGAGATAGAGAGGCCGGAGCAGGGAGGGGAATGAGGGAACTGGGGGCGGCGGAGCGCTCGAGTGAGTCGTGGGGGGTGGCATGCTGCCAAAAAGCATGTTCTACTTCAAAGCGCATATACAGACACGCCACAAAAACATACTTCCACGCAATCCAAAGATAAACTGATGTAACCTATGAAACGCGAGTCAAATCCTGACCAGAAACAGTTTTCATGAAAGCCTTTACCCAATTACAGGTCGCCTCTGAGCAACTCGTTTGGAGAACGAACACAATCGTCCTTTCATTCTCTTCATCTGCATAACAATGCACTACTAAAAAACAAAACACACACGCAACATGCCCTCAGAACAACATAAACAAGCAGACAACTGGGTCCAAAAACAGGACATATACAATGTAAAGAAAACACACACACACACACACACACACACGCACATTCACAAACTGTTCTTTTGCTCATTTACGGAGAAGTCCTAACTTGCCTTGGGTTGGAAAATGTACTGTATTTCTCAAGGTCATTGATGGCGTGACATTTCCACTCATCCTCCGGTTTTTGAGGAGTTGGCTAGTAGCCTGCTACACCGTGTTTGGGTGTAGAGAATGGTTAAAAGGCTGTGATTGTTCTTCTGTAGCACTTTAAGAGCGCACACTCACACAAATCACAAATCTCCAGCCAGCGGAGGCCACTCGGGCGCCGGCCGAACACCTGTCGCTTTCTAAGGGTTAGAGCCCCTCTTCCCCCCGGTCTATTCTACTTGGCTTGAGCTGCCGCCTGCAGCTGCCAACTGTCGGCATCGCGTTACATCCGCGACCCCGCGCACAAGAACACTCTCAGAGTCACGCACAACAGAATTCTAAAAACTGGAGTGGCAATGTTAAAAAAAAAAAAAAGAACGATAGGAACTTAAAGGGGAAAGGCACTTTTAAGCCATAAAGTAATCATGAAAATAGAATCAGTGCAAGGTACTGCAAAACAGTATTGCATTTCTTTGTCTCGCACCTGTTGTGATTGTGCAGACCTCTTGAATCTGTATGGATTTCTATTTAAGTGACAATTTGTCCATTTAGTATAGCAGATAACACAGATGCATTCGTCTTCTACCCCTAATTTGTGTAAATAAGATCATTATGGCATCATACATGTCAAACTATACTAATATTTAACACTACTGCATTACTGCTACAGGGATGTTACCGCTTAATGAGTGGGGGGGGGGGGGGGGGGGGGGGGGGGGGGGGGGGGGGGGGGGGGGGGGGGGGGGGGGGGGGGGGGGGGGGGGGGGGGGGGGGGGGGGGGGGGGGGGGGGGGGGGTGGGGGGGGGGGGGGGGGGGGGGGGGGGGGGGGGGGGGAAGGTACAAAGCATGAACCAAAAAACTATGTCTCACTGTGCTTGCTCCGCCTGAATATTGCGCACTCCGTCCCAAGTATACGTGAGACAAAAGAGCGTGCGTTGATTGGCCAGGCGAGCAGCGCTCTGTTGTGCTCAGGCTGGTGCACGCGGACCTTTGATTTCATATGTAAATAAGGGGGTATAAAAGCTGACTGAAGACCGATACGGATCAACAGTAATTTTTGACTTGGATTACACAGCACAGCAACACAATCATACAACAGAATCAACAACGCTTTTTCCTTCGCAGACCAGCAGGCTTAAGGAACCGAACGGTTCCGAAGCGTGGATTACTGACCGAGCCCTGCAATGGCACCAGTGGCTCGTCCCTCTAAAAACGGTTTCGGCGCTGAGGAAGATGACTACTATGGCATCAAAGGCGACAGAAAGGTATCGATATCGCTTATTTAAAAAAAAATTCAGCAAGTAATCTACAGCCAGTGGGCTATTTTGGAAGACAATGTGTGCTCTGTCTTACAGACGAGGAAGCCGTTGGTGGAAAAGAAGAGACGAGCGCGCATCAATGAGAGTCTGCAAGAGCTCCGGGCTTTACTAGCAGATACAGACGTGAGTACACCCCCGTCCACACCTGGAGCTTAGGTGTGTCAATGTGATGTGAGGTTTATTGGTTTGGATGTTGAACGGATAAATAAGTAAACAGATAGATAGATAGATAGATAGATAGATAGATAGATAGATAGATAGATAGATAGATAGATAGATAGATAGACAGATAGATAGAAGCACTGACAACACTTACCTCTTCACACAGTTGCAGTCTAAGATGGAAAACGCAGAGGTTCTCGAGTTGACGGTTAAACGGGTGGAGAACATCCTACGGAACCGTTCGCATGGTAAGTCTCTTAACCACACATCCGTTGAACACTGCTGGAGTGGCGAATTAGTTAGCAGGGATATACAGCCCTGTACTGTGAATCATTTTCCTCTTCTTTGTGTCATTTTACAGAGGCCGACACCATGAATCGCGAGGCCAGCGAGAGATTTGCGGCAGGCTATATCCAGTGTATGCATGAGGTGCACACGTTCGTGTCTACATGCCCAGGTATTGACGCAACCGTGGCCGCAGAGTTGCTTAATCACCTGCTGGAATGCATGCCGTTAAACGAAGACCATCTGCAGGACGTCATTCTGGACCTAATGTCGGATGCCCCTACCTCCACCGGAGCATGGCCGACCGGAGAGGCCCTTAGCCCGACTCTAGGCTCTCCAGGAGGCCGCAGCGTGTCCAGCTTGTCCTCAGCACTGTCCCCGACACCCTCCACTACATCTAGTGAAGATCTCTGCTCAGACCTGGAGGAGATTGAGCACGACCCGGGCACTGGCCCCGTCGAACGAGGACAGAATACAGCAACCATCACCTATTCAAAGTCCATGTGGAGACCGTGGTAAGGTCAAGTCCACGGCTGTGTAAATACGATGTGTTTTTTTTTTCAACTCCCGCAGTAATGATCAGCCCGACGACAACGTACACAACCCTTAAGCGGAATAAACAGAGGATATTTTCGTAAAGTGGAGTGGTGAACTGTGCACTGGTTTTTTTTTACTTTGAGGAGCTCGGTTTGGACACAAGGCCATATAGTGTGCTACGGACAGCACTGCTGGATCAGCTCCGATGTGGAGCCGTTTTTTTTTTTTTTTACCTGGATAATGAACACTCATTTTATTCCGAAACAGATGTAGCTGTATGTAGCTTAAAAGAAACTGGGGACTTCCATTCAAAGCTCTTGTAGAAATACTTTGGACAATACCTTAAACTGAATTTTATATTATTACTGCGATGAAACCAACGTTTTTGTTTTTTTTTAAATGTCTTGTGACTTTCGTATATTTGGTGTTAGTGCCGAGGCATAGTAAGACCACCTAGGCTCGTCCATAGAGATGACACGTGTGTGTGTGTGTGTGTTGGTGTAGAGACATTGATTTGGAACACAGATCGTCAAAATCTGTTGGAACCGTCTGTTTTCGTAACTGTGATTTTATAAATAATAATAAAGTAATTTAATCGGAAAGACATTGACTGACGTTTATGCTTTCGTATACGCGAAGCAGGTGGCTACAACGACACTGTAAGCGTGGACTTGGGCTGTGTTTTCCTTTTTACAACAAAAAAAGTCATTAGGTTTTATATTATATCCACCATGTGGAGCAACTTTTTTTCTTACTCTTAGATAATGGACGTTGCAATCACTATACCGTCTTAAGTATTATGTCCTTTAGACAAAACAGGATCTAGGATATTCATGTTACGATAGATTATGTGTTGAATGGTGGTAGGTATGATTATTCCGTTATGAAACAAACTAAGGGGATCATTCATATAATCCTCACTTACACAGTCTGAAATTTCAGTCGGCTACTAAATGTCCAACATCAAAGCAACCATCCATTTGATATATTCTGGCTCACTGTAAAAACCATTGGATTGACCCGATTAGAATTTGCCAGATTTGACGCTAGACATTTGTAACAGACAATGTTTGAGGTCATAAACTCATTCATTTTCGAAAATCAAGAGAATTACGCTGTAATTGTTTTCCATTGTAAATGATGTATGTGACGGCGTTGAAAATTTCTGACTGATGTCACCAAATATGATGGGATTCACTTCTTTGAAGGTGCACACACAGAGGTGAGAGAGACTTAGAGTCCAACAGAATTCCAACAGTGCAAAGAAACACAATCGAGGCAGACCGCGCACTGAGTGACTCTCCAAGACATGAAAGCCCTTTCTTCGCCTGTGGCGCCGGATTCTGCCTGTGGCGCGTTCTGCCCGAGAATCACACCTACGATGGCTCCAGCTCGGGAAGGTGTGACTGGCGACACATTTGGTGTCACCGCGGCTGTGCACAAATTCATGTTACACCCTGTCCGTGGTCTTACAAGGGAGAGTACAAAGACATGGAGACTGCTGCACACTGGGGCAAGAAATTCCTTCGGGCCATTGATAATCCGTGGAGTTTTCTCTTATTATCGTTTAGAGTTCAGAAAACGGTCTTCAGGGCCCTACGGATGGATTATCAATGTTTAAGATTATTCGGTGTAGATCAGGTCGTCCTTTGCGTTGTGGGCAAAGGTCACGGGACTGATTTTGTCACCGGAGGAATCCCTGGAGAACTTTCGAATCACTTGAGCGGTTTAACTTTAAACAACTTTGCATCTGAGACACTGAGATTTAATCAGAGAGAACAAAATTAGAGCATCTTAACTTTTTAAGAAAATACACATTCGCAGACAGTTATCAGAGGTTTTTTTTTTTTTAATGAGGCGAGAGTGAGTGAGGCCGATTAGCGCACACTGTAGCCTGTAAGAGAGAGGGGGTCTCGTAGCTTTTCGCACCTCCATCACAAATTGGACAAGGTGTGAACAGCGAGATCGAGAAACCGAGACGGAAACCGGGATCAAAGTGGAAGGGTGTGACATTGCCTGTTGAAAGGGGAAAGAGAGCGAGGGTGTCGTTTGAACTGCAACTTTATCCGGTTGAAGTGACAGGATGTCTGTAGACTTTCACAGACCAAAACGCGCGTCATCTTTCCGCTGTTCGGCGAACAGATTGTAGAAAAAGCCACACACACACACACTTTGAGTCTAGTCACATTAACTACATCCCTTCTAGTTTATGTAGGTAAACATCCCATAACGGCATCGTCAGGAGTTACAGTACAATGCAGTTAAAGTAAAATAATCCAAGAGGCCTATACCTTTTGCGTTTATTGCGCGATAGGATAGTAACAGGCTACAGGGGCGTATAATGTAGGTAGTCAGTGTATATTATCTAGTCACTGTACATTATCCGGAGTTTTAATTCCATATTCTTAACCATAGTACAGACTTATTGTCTGGTCTGGTTTAGACTTTCAAATCGGCGCAAACGGTAGAAGCAAGACTTTAGACACCGTTTGTCGTTGCTGTGCTTGAGACGTCTGCTGAATTTATTCTTAAAAAATGTGGATCGTGACATCCCGGGGTTAAGGGTCACCAGTGTAAGAAAGATAGAGAACTCAAACGGTTGGCTGGCAAGAGCATATGGCAGCGAAAGAGATCCCCAGGGATCCCGTTCTGTGAAGCGAGAGCCGACTGTCCGACGCGAGAGAGAGAGAGAGAGAGAGAGAGAGAGAGAGTGAGTTAGGAGGGGGTGTACTGCGACCAATATTTACTTCGACCCCCTCTAATTAATGAACCAAATTTAAGTCATTCCCATAACTGCAACCCAAAGAAACAGAAGGGAATCTACTTTATACTAGTTAACAGTTCACGGTGGGTTGCTTGCACTTTTTTTCCACCCCTGGTTTGATATTCTGCTGAGCCGACAGTGTCACTGCTGACCCAATTTTGAAGCCATGGTCGGGCGAGCGGCGTTGGCCAAAGTAGATAATGCGTTTGGTGAACTTGCATTGGGGACCAAAACTGGGCGTGAGCTTTATTATGTGAAAATAAGATAAGTACTGTGTGAAACACGACTCGCCCTGTGGACAACATGCCCTGAAGTGTCTTCTTATTAAGCAGCGTTCTAGGTTGAGCTTCGTTTGAGTCATAAACAAATAGTTGAGATTCCGGGTGATGACGTACCCTCCTCCGCCCCCTACCCCCTATTTAGTTCCTCGGAATGTTTCGACACAACACTGTCTAGACGTAGTGGCCCCTGGTGGTCACTCAATGCATTGCCGTGGATGAGAGAAGCAACAATAGCGCGCTTATCGTACTGGAGAAAGCTAAAGCCAGTCTTTAACCGCCGTCTAACTGCGAATTTTACTTCTTACCAGGGATCGAGTTACGGGGTGGTATGACCCCCTAATTAAGACTTGGACCATATATATAGCCCTGGAGAAAAAGTTGACCCCCCCCCCCCCCCACACCCACCTCGACTGTCATTGTATAATTCGCACTCTGGTTCTTAGGATCATTCTTATAGTCTCAACTGAAAAGCCTGAAGTCAAACAAGGAGTTTTATGCTCATTTTATTAAAATAGAGGCATAATGACAGCAACACATACAGACAGTTTTCTACAAAAAAACAAAAACAAAAAACAAAAGAAAAAGAAAAACTAAAACGCACTAAAAAGTGTGTGTCAACACACTCAAACATGTTGATCAAATAAATTGAAAAAATAATATATATTTATATATATAAAGAGAGAGAGAGAGAGAGAGAGAGAGAGAGAGAGACATCACCGTCATTTAACCAACAATTTCAGGATGCTGGCACAGTGTGATTTTAATTCTGAAAAAAAAAAAATACATCGTCTTTTGTTTATCACAGCAAGAGACTGAGAAAGACTTAAAAACGTATTTTTTTTACTTTATGTTCTTCAAAACCCCCCCAAAAAGGTCGACGGTGAACATTTCTGCTGTTGTTTTACCACACTACCAAAAAACACCTCAATACAGCGCTCGCTCGGGCGGGGCGGGGCGGGACGGGACGGGACAGAGGGGCAGTGTGTGTGCGCTGTTCTAGAGTGACAAAGATGAACAGCATAGGGCAGTATGGTTTTTTTTGTTTTTGTTTTTTTTTTCATTTCCAGTGGATATCAGGATTGCTGTGAAAAAAAAGAAAGAAAGAAAAAAAAAAGGACGCAACCACAGGGGGGAAAAGATGGCTGACACGCGCGGTTAAATAACATTACGGCTCGTGTTCTGAACTCTCGGGATAGGGAATGAACAGAGAGTGAAACGTTGCATCTTGGTTGGCCTGAATACTGATTGAGCTTCGACATAAAGAAATAAATAAAGATAGAGAGAAACAAGCAAACAAAACAAAAGAAAGAAAGAAACAAACAAACAAAAAAAACACCATAGGTTTATTGGTCCATTTTCATCTGAGCCAAGCTAACAGAGGGAAATAAAAAGGTAAAAAAAAAAACAAATAAAAAACAAAAAACAAATGGCAGTCACAGACTCATCATAAAATGTTCTTTGAATTCCTGGCATCCATGGTGAGTTGTGCCTCGATGTCCTTGGTGCTGGTTTTTATGACTTCATAAATTTCCTGTGTGTGTAGTTTAAACTGGCTGCCACTGGTCTCCAGTATGCTGGTGGTACTGGCTGTTTATACTGGTCCGCTGGTCCCCATATCCAGACTATGCTGGTCTTGCTTTCGCATTGTGGTTTTCTTAGTTATGAATGGGATCCAGTATACTTGCTATGCTGGTATCTGTCCTTGCACTGGTCTGTGTTTACAATAGGGTGTGGCTTGCCTCCATGGGGTACTGCGGCATCCAAACATGCAGTTTTAAAGATACTGCTTTGAAAGCTGTTTTAAAGTCTACTTTTTCAGACTTATACTTGGTATAAGTGTGTGTCAGGTGTTTGTAAGTGCTCTTTTGAATACTACATTGTTTTTCAAGTGCTTTCTCAGAGTGTTTTTCTCTGCTATCTCGTGAAAGGAAACTGCTGGGCACTGTTTCTTTCTTTTCTTTTCTTTTTTTTTTTTATCTCAGTTTTAAATCCCTAAAAAACTCGCACCGGTTCAGTTTTTACAGTGAGAGGCGGGAACCGAGGCATGTCTCAATGACCTGAACCATCGCTGGTTTCAGCACAAAGTGACCAGAAAAAAAAAACAACCCCAGAAATGAAGCATTAATAAAATAAAACTGTGCAGACTGAGCAGGGCTCAGGTCGAGTCTTGGTCAGTTTAACTGACCATTTGTATGCAATCATCTTTGAAGAGATAAAGCATTGGGACGATTGTCAGTGGCCCTTATGCTGATTGGCTGATTTCAGATGAACAGGTCAGTGTGCCCACCAATCAGTTTCTCAGATACCACTTGGAGGTCTTTAAATGCTGACGTACACAGCACCACCTTTGTAACACCGACTGGTACACGCACACGCACACGCGCACACGCGCACACGCACGCACACACGCACACACGCACACACACACACAAATACATCTTGGGACTGATCAGAGGATAGAAAAAAAAAAAACAAGTCATATGAAGTTGTGTGAAAATTGTTCATGTTCTCAGCGTGCGTGCATGTGTGTGTGTGCATGTGTGTGTTTTGGTGTGATGTCTGTCAAATGTTCTGTCACTCTTTGATGACAAAACGTGGACTGATATCAAAGTTGCTGGGATACAGGCTCTGGACAGAGTGGCTCCTCTTCTTCCTGTATTTGAGACACGCCCCCTTCCTGTCCCTCCTCTCCTCCCAGAATATTCAGATTCATTTCAGTTAAGTCCTCCTCCAGCGGAGCGCTGGCGTTGTCTTCACAGTACACGCACTCCTACACGCACACAAACACAACAGACATCGGCGTAATTAGTTTTGCAAATTTTTTAACATAGTGTTCAATGTCTCGCCCCTTTCTACCCTTCTCATTTGACATACGTCACACTCACACACACACACACACACACACACACACACACACACACACACCTTGACGTTGATAGCTTTGGGGAGGCCTCCTCTTCTCATCCAGGGGTGCTGTTCGATCAGTTCTCTGCGCTGGTCCGACGTGAATTTCGGCTGGGTCTTCTGCATGCGGCGCAATCGCTCCCGATCCTCACGGAGAACCTTATCCATGTCTCTGCACCGACAGTCATCATAACATAAGCGATAACTATTCACAACATTACTACATCACGTACACGTCTTGTCACTAGTTTTGTGTCAGTCTTGTCCTGATTGGAGGATCGAGCTGTCACTCACCGTGAGGGCACCTGATAGGTCATCATGACGTTGTCGTCAGCGTTGGCCATAAGGAGCCACAGCGGTTCCTGCAGGACATACTTAATGAAGTTCCGCTCATCGCCCTGCCCCGCCCCTTTTGCTTTCAGGTCGTTCTCTAACGAATCGATGCTGCCAAAGTATTTGCTGGTGTTACTGCTTCCTGTAATGGCCGAACAGGAAACGGACAGGATTTTAGCCAAGTGTGTGAAAGTTACCAGTGCCAGTGAGGTCTGTAATCCATAACCCTAAAAGACTATTTGTGGGAGGGGCTTAGTGAGGTGTTTAAATAGTCATTTGACTGTTTACATCTTTGTTTGTTTGATTGTTTGTTTGTTTGTTTGTTTACCGGCTCCGCTGGGGGAGGTGTGGCAGCCGTTGCTGGCTGATCCCGTCGATGCGGAGGTGGCAGAGCCAGTCCCGGAATGAGAGTCCTCCGGCAGCAAATCCAGCAGATCGCTGGAAGAAGAATGCCCATCGCTATGGCCACCATCACCCTGGCAACACACCTGGGGGGGGGGAAAAAACCCAGGCGGCAGTCCATCCACAAATGTCAGAATGATGCATTTATAGACAAACATACAAATATATGTACACGATAACCCAGAAACCTACACAGACACCCCTATCCACACACACACACACACACACACACACACACACACACAGTTTTCTGTGCATAACTACCTGTTGTAAGTCTCCCAGTGCAGTACTGGCATTGTTGTTGGCTGTGTTGATCTTGTCCTGTGAAGAGCTGCAGTTCCCCTGAGGTGCTGGTGGGGGCGCTGTACTATGCAGTTCCTGCTTGTCCTCGAGCTGCAGTAAGTCCAGCTGCAGGGGCGAACTGCAGCCCGACTCAAACAGGGGCGGAGACGGGGCCGGAGGCGAGGGGGAGCCGAGCTCCGCGCGGTCTGGAGGGGCGGGTTTGGGGTCAGAGGTCATTCTGTACGGGAACGGGGTCTGGGGTACAAACTGGGACTGAACCGGGAGCGAGGGCTGAGTAGTGAAGGTCGGCTGGGGCTGTAGGGAGGGCTGGGCGGTGAAGCCCTGCTGTGGCTGGAGGGGAGCCTGGGTAGTGAACGTCGGTTGCGTTTGAAACGGTGGCTGCGTAGTGAACGTCGGTTGCGTTTGAAACGTAGTGTAGGTGGGCTGGGTTTGGAAAGCCTGCTGAGGGACCAGGCCCTGCGGGGGCTGAAAGGGCTGCTGGGTGGGGAAACCCAGGGGGGGCTGAAAGGGCTGCTGGGTACCATACGCAGACTGAGGTTCAGTGTAGTACGGAGGACGGGGTACGCCGCTAAACTGAGGGAACACGTAATTGGGCAAAACGAACGCCACAACCGGGGTGACCAATGGGGCGGGGAACGGAGGGCCGGTGGGCGGAGCCTGAGCGTTAGGGCCCTCCCCGAAGCCTCCCGATAGGTTGGGGTCGGCTCCGGCGGACGGCGCGGGGCCAGGAGGAGGTGCGGGCGGGTACATGGGGTACCCAGGCACCATAGCGGGGAACGGGACCGAGAAGGCAGACTGCGACGCTTCCGACGGGGACCATGACGTTTGGTTCAGCCCCTGGAGGGGAGGTCGGGGCCTATGCTGAGAGACGGCGCTGTCCGACGAATCGGGCTTCTTCACGCGAGGCTTCTTTGACTTCTTGGTACGCCCGGTCTTCTTCGCGGTCGTCGGGGGAGGTTCCGCACCGGACACACCTGGCTTCGTTATCCGAAGTCCTAGCACCCATTATAAAACACAGAGAGCAAAACTGAGAATATGGTTGCGATAGATAGATAGCTAGATAGATAGATAGATAGATAAATAGGTAGATAGTTATATAGATAGATAGACAGATAGATAGATAGATAGATAGATAGACAGATAGACAAACAGACAGATAGATAGACAGACAGACAGACAGACATACAGACAGACAGACAGACAGATAGATAGATAGATAGATAGATAGGTGCTAGTGCTAGGGAAGTGTCCATCTTCTTGTTTTAGGTGTTTGAGATACTGTGTGTTTTTACCCTCTGTGCTGAGTTGTCCTCGGTTTCGCTCAGCGTTGGGAGAGCGGTTGTTCTGGAAGGTTCTGCTGCGAGGCAGATCCCTGCAGCGGCTTAGGAAAGCTTGCTCCTCCTTTTGCGTGTGTGCGGCCAGCACTTGCTTGGTCAGCCCCAGCTTCCTATAGGCTCCCTGCTCTGCAGTGGGCGGGGACACCACGCTGACTGGCGGCTGGGCGACGGGACTCTCTGTTAACTCCTCAATGATCTCTGCAGGTATCAGCGACAGGGGAAAAAAAAATAGGTCAGGAGAAAGGAACTCTTTCAGTGATTTGCTTTTCTGTTTCTTTCACGGAGAGTGTGGATGTGCTGCAACCCTGGAAGTTACTTCTGTCTCCAATTATTCTTAGATTTTTTTATAGTATCTCTGTATACGTGATTTGTGTGTGCGTGTGTGTGCGCGC
>NC_044500.1:6445540-6455540 GCF_902362185.1 Chanos chanos | reverse complement strand
TAATGGGTATAACAACTGCTCAGGTGGAGGACATTTCAGCGAGGCCCGTGTACTAAAGTGCGTAAGCAGCCCCCCTTTGCCTTCACTCAGTGATCTGCTATTCAAACTCACACACGTTGACCTGTAATACACCGCACGGTACACTGACACAGTTATGTAAAAGTCAGCCTACAGCCGAAAACTTCCACTAATTACTGCGGTAAACGCCAAATATTTACACCAATCAAAGAAACTTGTACACAGGTCCATGGGATAAGGGAAATGTAAGTACGAATAACTTGAAAAAGTACAGAAGAGTACCATTACAATACGTTATACCGAACAATTGGAAGATGCACGCATGCGCAGTACATGATGCGTTATGCAACATATTTTTCTTGCGCCTAATAAAAAATATTTAAGCACAAACCTGCGCAATAACAGCAGCTCATGTGCACTCTCTTGCGTCCCAGAAGACCTGTTATTTTCCCTTTTAAATATTAGCCCGGAAAAGAACTGCCAACGCAGTATATTCCGCTAGGACACCCGCAGGAAGGATTGACACACTGTACTCCACTACATTATACCCGGTCTCGGTACAGTGCTGCCCTACTGCCGATTCCATCAGCTGCCGACATGACCTCAATATTAACTCCTCCTCCGCAGCACATTCATTGGCTGTAGCACAGGTGTTTCCATAGCAAACACTGTAGGATGACGTCAATCTGCTCACATTGGTCCGACGCTCCGCCAGTCTCTTTATATAAAATCTTATCCCGCCGCACGTGGAATCCCATGTCGCTGCTAGAATAAAGACTAATGACCGAACTACGTAGTGTCTGGCTCCAGTTCAAAACAACCGGTCCCCGAAAATGTTGTATAAACGTAAAGACACATCTTAAATGGTAAGAAACCGTTACGGTGACCACCCACACCAAGAGAACCCGGGTTGTTCAATCGATCGTATAGCCAATTGAATGAGGCGTTCAAATGAAGAAAGAGTGAGTTTTGAAGTGAAAGAAAGGTCTGCCGACAGTAATACAGAAATTTTCACACGTTGCCTGACATTGACAACCTAACCCCCAGGCTGTTAAGTCTGGAGCCTACGCTGTTCTTTTGCCTGCCTGCAGGAACCCGGTGAATAGATAGTATAAATACCCGAAAAATAATACAGATAGAGAGTTCAAACATTATTCAGTTCTCTTAGGGATTTTACAAGAATTGTTAAAAGGCTACAAGTTACTGCCCCCCAAACAGAATAACTCTCTTTAACTTAAAATCGCTGAACGTTACACGGGGAGAGACAAGTGACTTTCATTCATAGTTTCAATGGGTCACGTTATTGCATTTTTCTTGATGACATTGTGATTCACGCGCACTATTGTATAACTGTGGCAAACGCGTCGCAAGCACCCACGCACCGCGGCCAGCCACCATAACCGTAGGAACGAGCAGGTAGATACCTAAAGTAAAACAAGTTCTGCTGAAATATAAATTCTAGTTTGTGTATAATTCAAAACTTCAGAATATTACCGTCTTCGAATGAATGAACCACCAGGAGCTGACAACAGTAGACAACTTTCTCAAAAGGGCGTGTATCGTAGCCAGTGCAGCAGGTAATACATACTTTATTTCAAATGTACCGAGCAGTTAAGGTTTACTGGATATGCCTTTACCGAGTTGGAAATTAAATGTAGTGATTAATGGCGCATGATTTTTCGGCGTTCGCTAAGTGGTCTGTGTGGAGATTTCCCTCTTTACCGAAGCAGAAAACCGTTTCCGTTTCGTTCGCGGTGGAGATGATGCGTCATCCGTTAAAATGAGTGTGCCTTAACGACGGGACACTGACCAGTAGCACACTAGGAACAAAGGGCTGTCTGGACTAGCTCTACACGATGTGGCCTTAATGGTAAAACTGTTGAACTAAATTTAGCCTCAACCACGTATGTGGGCAAACGGATGATTTTTATCCTTATTGTGCAAGTAATGTAATTTGGAAATTGAATGATCCGAGTGATTACAGGTTTTATATTGATTATGCAGCACATAGGGCCGTGGTTCAGGAAAAAAGAAAATGTTGAAAACATAATTTCGAATTGACATGAATTTATAAGCGTCACGTGTGCTAACCTGTGCACTTTGATTTCCTTTGTAATAAGTCATAAACTTTCCAGTAAAATTAGAAAAGCTGGGTCAATGGAGACCCCCTTCAAAGTAGGCGTATCGTGTCATTTGACCTTTAAAATGCTACGTCATTATCACAATGAGAGAGACGGGAGTGAAAAAATCTTGATTACAAATCAGCATCCAAATCCCTGTGTGAGCTCTCCACATGCGTCTGGGAACTCCTTCCCTGTTGTACGGAAACGAACCAACTGGTGTGTAGTAAGCCATGCGGGCAGAGGGACGTACATATGTGAGCAGTCTCTCTCTCTCTTTCTTTCTCTCTATCTCTCTCTCTCTTTCTTTCTGTCTCTCTGTGTTTCTCTCTCTCTCTGTCTCTCTGTGTTTCTCTCTCTCTCTCACACACACACACACACACACACATTAGTCACAACAACAGAATGGCCATGCTAGTGCCAGATTACTCAGCCAACTGCAACTCAACCCACACAAAAATGACGCCATCAGCAGGAGGCAGGCAACACAAATAAATGCACCCGCACAAACAAACAAACAAACATACGTTACGTACAAACAAACCCTGTAAACTCAGTCTCTCACACATACTGTCATTTCATCATCATCATCATCATCATCATCATCATCATCATTACACACAATGATATTTGCAGCACAAGTGCATACTTATTGACACCTTCACAATTACACATTTGTGACTAAAACCTATGAGGCCTGAAAACAGTTTTCCTCTTAAAAAAAAAAAAAAAAAGAAGAATATTTCTTATATATTTTACATGAAATATAAATATACATTTCATATTCATTTTTAATCTATATCGCTGTCGCCCCGATTCTGTGAACTATTTCTCAACTTTAATTTTAGTGATCCAATAGACACAGTACAGTCTAATTAGTGCCTCATGCCAGTATACCAAGTACAAAAGGCCAATGGCTCTGAGATCAGTAGGTCAGATGAATCAGGTGCAATAGTGCCGGGTTAGCGTAAAACTGTGCTGTCCCAGGCTAGCCCCGGGCCATTAACACAATAGCTCCCCCTTGTGGCCAGTTCGCCTCACCTGTTTTCCATTTCCTAAACTGACTCATGACTGTCCTTGACTTGGGTAATGCGAAAAATAATTGTAAAAATTTGCAACAGCAGCGACCTTTCGGTTCTGAAAAAAGCGGTATGTTTTATGAATATTTTATGAACGCACACTCACACAGTCTTAAAGAGATGAAATTTTATTGTTTCGATATTCTGCTGTGTACCACAGACTGAATTCTGTCTACACTCCCATAGACAGTGAAATACACACATGTTGTGCTAAAACTGTAGCTCCCACTTCCAATTTTTAACACAAGCAACTTAACTGCAATAAAAAAAAAAAAGCTTTATTGTCAACTTTATGTGGTACTCAGGTTGAGGTAAACTCAACCATTGTAGTATCAGATGAATCTGTCACTCTAATTTGACACAAACATTTGGATTAATCTCTCTGATGCCTCCTTCCTTAGAGTTAAAAGTACGCAGCAATATTAAGTTTCACAATGCTGTCCATGCATGGAGACTATGACAGGGTTAATCATAGAGTGAAAGTCATTCTAAACCAATGATAAGAATCAAAAGATTTCACTGCGCTCTTGGACATAACACGAGTCCTTAAATATTTTATTTTATATTTGATAAATTTGGATGCAGAGGAAAAAGAAGAGAGAGAGAGAGAGAGAGAGAGAGAACTGTATCTCCGATACAGAAAAAAATCTTTTGTGAGAATGTTCTGTGGTTGCCAGGTAACCAGCCAAATCACCTAACAACAGTCAGTTGGCTCTTTTTTTTTTATATCAGGACTAATTTTTTCTTTTCCTTTTTTTTTTTTAGACATCAAACAGAACCGCTTACCTTTTTCCCCCCCCCCCCCCTTCTGAGGACAATGTCTTTGATTCAGCACAAACAACCAGACTCCTTTCAACCACAGACACAGCTCACTGGCCATGAGATATTAAAAAAAAACCCAAAAAACAAAAACGGATTTGCTCATTAGAAGACTTAAAGTGAAGTCTCATTATGATTCATAGTTCTCAATCCAGTCGGCGAACAGCTTCAGTCAGGTTGTCGGTTACTTTAGATCGTGCGTCTAACTATACAGACTTCATTAGTAGAAGCTGACAGCGTGGGTGAGGTTTCAGTCGAAAAACTGGGTGACTCGAGGCAAAATCTAAACTCCAGCATCAGTATTTGAAGGCAAACTCTGCGTATGTCCTCAGTCCCTTAGAGGAATGGAGGGGCGAACACAAAAACAACACGGGTGTCATTTTCTAAAACAACTCGAGCCTTAGAATCCAAAGGGACGGAGAGATTCAACCTTACAATAGTGTGAGGGATGAGACGGGGGGGGGGGGGGGGGGGGGGGGGGGGCTGTTTTTCAAAACACAAAAAGAGAGACGTTCAGGTGCACATCAAATGTTTTTTTTGTTGTTGTTGTTGTTGTGATAGATGTACACCACAAAGTTGCCTCACAGGAGGCAACTGTTTACTCTCTTGTTCTCTCTCCGTCTGTGTTACGCACGCACACACACACACACGCGCGCACGCACACACTCACACACACACGCACGCATGCACACACACACACGCGCGCGCGAACTCACACACTCGCGCGCGCACACACACACACACACACACGTGCATGCTGTTCGTGCATTATTTAAATGAAAACACCACAGAAATACCTTCCTGTTTTGTTCTGTAAAATGTACTGCTCGAAAGCCTGTGGTTTGTGGGGTTTTATATGACGTCAGTACTGACCTGAACAGAACAATAGCAACCAGAAATGATACACAACATTGAGCAACAACCTGAAATTTCACGTAAAAAAACAAACAGAGACCATCAGATAGTTCTTTACTATAGACAGGTTTGTAAGACCTGGCAACACTGGGGCCCAATTCTATTCAACTGTGCAGGATTCTTGTGCAGGTTCAAACTTCAATCTGTTCATCTTTTTACATGTATCACAGTGATGATGGTGTTCATTACAGGAGATCTGTGTAATGTTCCTCTTGAATACTGAAAAGGAGAGTCATGAATTGTGTCAGTGTGAAAATATTTGGTTCATCAAAACCAATAATATTCAGATGTCTCTGAACTTGCTATCGCTAAATAGCTCTGTCAGGAAAGTCCTTATTGTTGTTCATCTCAACCCCAACACTGCTCTCCTCCACTACATTCCTTTTTATTACGGTTATTCTGTCTTGGGGGGGGATGATTACTGTTTGGAAGCTGAGCAGTTCTTAGGAACTGATGCGAATGGTGATGTCATAATGAAGATGCATGTATAATGTTCTCGCTTGGAACGCAGTACTTGTGAGGTCATAAACATCACAAACATGAGAAAAAAAGACACCGTGATGGCTTGCAAAGAAAGGGTTAGAACCAAATGGAAACTGAATGGAAAATAACTTTAATAGAACTCCTATGAAAACACAGTTTTTAGACAGAGTAGAAGTCTGTGCATTTGAAAAGTTCCTGTTAGTGAAGAAGGCGGCTAGCAGTGTAAGAAACAGCAGTGTGTCACGCGCACACACGCACACACACATGCATACGCACGCACTCACGCGCACAGGCACACGCGCACACACACACATACACGTGCACACACAATAAGCTTATATTCCTATATGTACATTACAGATATTGCACAAACTCAATTACAGGCATTGGAACAACCCCTCATTTCCATCAGGAGCTTAGAGACATTCATCTTAAAACACTGAATAATTCTCTAGATTCTCTGGAATAATTTTCACATCTCAACTCTGGCAAAACCTGCTAAAATACAGAATTTAACCATACAAAGTCTATTGACCTTACAAAGCCTATTGTGTCACTCACACATTCACACACACACAAGCACACACACACGCACACGTCCACGCACACAGATGCAAACAAACAAACAAACAAAACTCCTGAATTCAATGTGAGTCAGTCCTTTGTCTCAACGTTGGTCCCAGAGGTGTCACGCCGCTAACACAAATCAAGCCCTCCACGTTATTGCCACACACACACACACACACACACACACACACACACACACACACACACAGAGTCATGCTGTATGATAGAATGACAAACAGAAGCAGCAGTAGAAACACAAAGCAAAGTTACCATTGCTCGGAGATTGATTACTACTGTCTGTGTATAAAAGAAAAAAAGAAAAAAAAAAGAGAGAGAGAAAAATAAACACAAGCCCTCTTTATCCATGACTACAATCTGTGGCATCAGCAGATTCAAACTTGTAGGGGAATCCCAGTGAGGCAGTTGTCTCCTTATGAACCACCTGAATCTGACACCTGTGTGTGCAAAGCTACAACAGTCTGGTTACAGTAGACTTAAGACACTTAAGAATTCAGTGTAGTCCCGGAATCCCACTTCAGACTTAAGACACTTAAGAATTCAGTGTAGTCCCGCGGAGTTCCACTTTAGACTTAGGACACTTTAGAATTCAGTGTAGTCCTGGAATCCCACTTCAGACTTAAGACACTTAAGAATTCAGTGTAGTCCCGGAATCCCACTTCAGACTTAAGACACTTAAGAATTCAGTGTAGTCCCGCGGAGTTCCACTTTAAATCAAATGCTCCAACTGTGCAGTTTCCAAACAGCAGGAACTCCAGTGGTGCACTGTTACTTCTGCACAGGTATAAATTATTATATTACACCGATGTATTTACAACATGTCATAGCAGATCTGTTATTAAATATAATAGGGAAGTACAGTGTTGCAATATATACCTGCACAAGGTAAGTTACATTGTACTTGAATACGTTACGACTGTTTTAATGTGCAGTTATTTGAGACTTAATAACATGTGGGTCTGAAACCTGTTTGATAAGCAGGCAAAGTCAATTTAAAGTAAAATCTGGGCATAAAAAAAAAAAAAGTCGCAAGTCTAAAAAAAATGTTTTTTTTCTTGTTTTATCATAATTCCAGTGTTTAAAATACTCTCTCCCTCTCACTCCAAGTAAAGTAGTCTGGCACAAAAACATGTTGGATAAAACTTTTTAAAAAATAAAGAAAAACAAATACAATAAAAAAAACAAAACAAAACAAAACAGAAATGATCTGGTCCTCTGTGCAGTATTTGAGGCACATGTATACATCAAGCACGATTGGTCTGATAAAATGCACTTCCTCTGAGCTTGTGCTCTGATTGGTCTGTTTTCAACTACAGTCTCTAAGGTCCCACCTCTTTTTGGTGTCCGTCAAACTTTCATACGGCAAAGTTTCTCCTCCTTTCACTGGAGGGACATCCATTAATGTGCAAAGTCACCATCGTCCAATCACATCACACAAACTAAATCACATGGTCCAACCTCCAGTGTGCTTGGCCACTCAGGTGAGAGAGTATTCTTGACACAGGGTAGAGGGCTGCTTTGACAGGGGCACAGGGCCTCCCGTTTCCTCCTTTACAGTCAAAACTTTTCCCCCCTTCCCACTCTCTCGAGTGCCCTCTTCTCTTCCAGCGTGGTCAGGTTAGTTGTGATTGTGTTACGGTCCGAAGAAATGAGCATAAGTTGCTGTTAAATATGGTTTCAGGAGCGTGAAAGTCTGTTGAACGGTTTAAACCGTCTGAGTGGTCATGGTTAAGTGTGCCCGGATGGTCTTCAGGAGGTTGTTATTTGGCGGTCACGGTTGTTTAGAACCCTTGTGTCTGTGAGCGGGCAGTGAGCCCGGTCCCTGACCGCGGCCTGGGGAACCCTCCGTGTCGGGGAGCGGTCGTTATGACCGTGGCCCTGTGCGCTCAGGAGCGATGGGCCACGTTATGGGCCATCCAGTTGACCTTGGTGGTCCAGCTTTCCCGCAGAGCCTCGTCAAACTTCTGTCGAAACTGTTTCAAAGCCTCTTCGTCGGTCTTACCCAACGCCAGAGAGTCCTGCCGTACACACACACAAAAACACAAGTGTTAGCAACCCTGCCGTTTAGAACGGATGTGTGTGTGTGTGTGTGTGTGTGTGTGTGTGTGTGTCCGTTGTTAGAGGGCAACTGATGCGTGAGTGCTTATATGAATGTGTGCTGCTGTAACATTGGATGTAGAAGCGGGTAGGCTGTATGTGTGGATGCGTGTGGTGGAATGTGTGTGTGTGTGTGTGTGTGTGTGTGAGTGTGTGTGTGTGTGTGTATATGTGTGTGTGTATATGTGTGTGTGTATATGTGTGTGTATGTGTGTGTGTGTATGTGTGTGTGTGTGTGTGTGTGTGTGGTACCTTGAGATACTGAATGTCTTTGACGGAGGTGAGTTCCGGTAGACCCGCCGTAAGCATGAGAGCAAAGAGAGTGATGAAGAGATTCCCGTTTTTCCGCAAAATCAGGTAAGCCTCCTCACAATACTGACGGAAACTACAGAGAGAGACAGGCAGAAAAACCATGCACTTCAGTTCATATGACAGCAACACTACAGAGAGAGACAGAAAAACCATGCACTTCAATACATTACACAGCAATACTACAAAGAGAGACAGAAAAACCATGCACTTCAATACATAACACAGCAAAACTACAGAGAGAGAAAGACAGAAAAACCATGCACTTCAATACATAACACAGCAATACTACAGAGATAGACAGAAAAACCATGCACTTCAGTTCATATGACAGCAATACTACAGAGAGAGAAAGACAGAAAAACTATGCACTTCAATGCATAAGACAGCAATACTACAGAGAGAGACAGAAAAACCATGCACTTCAGTTCATAAGACAGCAACACTACAGAGAGAGAAAGACAGAAAAACCATGCACTTCAATGCATAAGACAGCAATACTACAGAGAGAGACAGAAAAACCATGCACTTCAATGCATAAGACAGCAATACTACAGAGAGAGAAAGACAGAAAAACCATGCACTTCAATGTATAAGACAGCAATACTACAGAGAGAGAAAGACAGAAAAACCATGCAGGGGGGTGGGGGGAGGGAGACAAACCTTCCGAACTTCTCGGTATTCCCCGTCTTTCCCTGTTGGATGACGTGGATGAAGTCGTGCGTGAGGATGAAGGGAACGCGCTCTCGTTTGATCCCAAACTTCGACTTGAAGTTGCCCAGGATATGACCGAAGTCTATGTGGAACAGCTGAAACACAGACGCAATAAAGAGGATGAGTCAGAGAACAGTTCCGAGAAGCCGTGAACAGTCGGAATCGAGAACGTGAAAGGACAAACCAATTAAAGCTCATTATAAACTTCAGAACCGATGAGATCTTCGCAGAGTCTGTATTTTTCTTCTTCTTTTTTTTGTACCTACCTGACCTGTACTCCTGACCATGATGTTGTCGCTATGACGATCGCCGATGCCTAGAACGTAGGTGGCAACACAGTAGCCAGCGCATGACAGTGTAAACTCCTCTATCGCCTTCTCCAGAGCATCGCTATGGAAACCAAGACCAAACTCAGTCACGCATACACAGGCAATCTCATGGGTCATTCAGAAGTTAAAAAACAAACAGTATTTGTTGGTTGGTTCGGCTGTTTACCCAGAGTTCTTCTCCTTGAGCCAGTTGAGGAGGGCGTCTTTGTTGAACGCGGCCGCGGCAGCCATGTTACTGCTGGTTTTCTGGATGTTGGCGATGGTGTCCGCAGAGGACACCACTTCAATCAAACCGGAACGATCCCCCGTTGCCAGGCAACCGTAGGGCACAATTCTAAAATGAAAGCGAAGAGTTTCAATTTAAAATCATCGTTATCGTCAACATTACCATCTACAACCTGTAACCTTCCTCATTGTCATGTATCACAATCATCATCAGAACTCTAATGACAGAGCAGTTCACCTTAGCACCACTAGATGGCGCATGTTATTTTCCCTTCACTCAACGTCTTGTTCACCCAGGTCATAGAGA
>NC_044500.1:6433726-6445440 GCF_902362185.1 Chanos chanos | reverse complement strand
GGTGTGTGATGGATGGGTCATTACAAAGGACGTACTTTATTGTATCTACAAGGATAAGTAAATAAACACAGACTATATGATAAACGGTACCAAGACATAACTTAAGGAAGTTCCACCATAAATTCAATATTGGTTTACAGGCAATTGTAATTCTTCTAACCCTTATTGTTAAATACATGCATAAACCAACGCACAAACGCAAATACAAATACACACACGTACACACACGCGCGCACACGCACACACACGCACACACTTACCTCTCAGGCGCACTAACTCCTTCATCATCCAAAGACTCTGCTAATTTAGAGGCCCTTTGTGCACATGCATCAGAGTCATTCATTTCAGGGTCAGTGTTTCCCTCCATGGGTTTAACTTTAGGAAACTATCAGTAGCCTTTAGTGTTCCTCTGCTGTCAGTACCTGGAGGAATATTATTTCACTATCAGACAAGAACACAGAAACAGCATGTCATTTTAAATTAAAAAACGTGATTTGATCAAAATGATTCCATTTTACACATATTAATCAACGAAACAACAGTAATAACAGCCGTGTGTGTGTGTGTGTGTGTGTGTGTGTGTGGGTGTGTGTGTGTATGAACATTCACATTGTGTTACTTTTTTTAGTAAACAAAGTTATGTGACACCTGATGCCCTCAGGTGTTTAAAGAATGAACTTCTTGTTTCACCTTAGGCCATGGAGTTTATGTTTGGATTTTGACTAAAATGTTCTTAAACTTTACTCTTCTTTTTAAACCATTCTGACATGCTTATATCTTTTAGATTGATGTCTTCCTGCAAGGTAAAGATGTGTAATGATGTGCATATTGTGTTGACAGCTTCACTCTGATTGAAAGGGCAATAAATTAGCCTAATCCATGATCATTCACGAAGGTGTTCCAACTGCTAATCCTAATGATCTCCTTGGATGACTTCACCACAAACAGCAGCAGTCTCACCCTCAGCAGGCTGCCACAGGAGGTCAAACAACAACATCAGACTAGTACAGTCAGGTTTGTCTGCTTTCTACTGAATCATCTATTCATCAGTTCATTGCCTGGGCCTGTTTTTTAATGACTTCCCTGTTAAGACTTCTCCTGAGTTATTGCTTGTTATTCAGTCATGGAGTAACTTTCCTCTGTAATTTTTTTTTTTCTAAACCCATATGTTGCACTCAGGAAATGTTTATGCATTAGTTAGTTTCTTTTTCTCCTCTAAGACATATTTGTTTCTGTGCGTGTGTGTGGTGTGTGTGTGTGTGTGTGTGTTTGTGTGCAAGGGCGTAGGTTTGGTCTCAACATTGGTAGGGAAACCTCCCACCATCCCACATTGCAAAATGTCTAATGCAAGATCAGTGAGGGAGTATGTGCTGTAAGCACCCCATCCATACCCAGAAACACGATCTGGTCTGCACACACACTAAAATCAGCACATGCGCAGAATTTCTCTTTTACAACAGTGGCCACTCCGTGCTTCCGGGCACAGATGGGGTATTTACACACCTAATTACACCATATCCCATGATTAAAGTGACGTAAAAAAAATCACATATGCATAGAACAGATCGGGCAGTGTCGTAAAAGAGATTAAATTCTGCGCATGTGCTGATTTTAGCGCATGTGCAGACCGGATCGTGCTTCCGGGTACGGATAGGGTAGTGTAAGTACCCCATCTGTATTCAGAAGCATGATCCGGTTTACACATGTGCATAACAATGCAGTCGGAAACAGAAGTTATTCCTGCCCGATTTGTACCACACGTGTGTGATTAATCTCCTTTACAACACTGGCCGATCTGTTCCACGCATGTGTGATTTTTTACGTCACTTTAATCATGGGATATGGTGTAATTAGGTGAACCATTGTGTGCGTCAGTAAATGTATATCGGTGTCTGTCGTCAAGTGTTCTGTTCACACATGCGTGGTACAAATGAGGCAGGAATAAGTTATGTTTCCAGTAACGTAGGTATGCGCATGTGCAGACCAGATCGCGCTTCCGGGTATGGATGGGGTACTTACATATGCCATGTTAAAAAAAAAGAGGGTTACGGGGATAGTAAAGAGGCTGAGTCAATAAGCACTGTATCGGGGATTACTGCAACTTTACACCTAGGCTATGCTAAAGTATAACTTCACAAGATGCTCCATGTTGCTCAGCTTAATGCAGGCAGCAGGCTGGTCCTCTGGTATTTCCCTCTAAAATAACACGTAGCCAAAATAACAACTTTATTCATAACTACTTTATTCTTGTTGATTAACCATTTTATTCTCGTAATCTAAGATTTTTTTCCCCCATGTGGCCCCACTACTCCATCGTAGCATTAAGATCTATATTTACATTTAAATAAAAACTAGTCTATACACAGTAACGGATCAAAAACTACAAGAAAGCAAACTTTAGGCAATTACTTGTTAACAGAAAAGAGACACTAACGCTTAAGGTAGCCACCCATCCCGTATATTATGGGGTCATGCCAAATTGAAAAATAAAATGCACTGTCCTTCACTGAATCAATAAGATATTTGTCCTGTGTTTTCGTGCACAGAACTGTTAGCATAAGCATGGTGTCTTCTTCACTTAGCCTGCATGCACAACTAGTTGGCGAAGCTTTGCTGCTTCTTACAACCAGATGTAGCTACAGCCTCTCACACTTAGCAAGAAACGGCAACCGGCAAAGGGACCCGCAGTAGAGAACGAGATCTGTTAATCGTTTCTGTACCAAATCCATTGACAAGACACTGATGGACAACAGTAGTTCTATTTTATTTAATTATTTTATTTGTATCAAAATTATTGCGTGGGACAATTCAGGAGTTGCTGGATATTGGCAAGGACATGTCCCTACTCTCCCTACCAAATTCTACACCCTTGTGGGTGTGTGTGTGTGTGTGTGTTTGTGTGATCCTCCCCCTTGCCTCCTCTGAGATGAACTCTGGCTCTGCATGTGGGTTCGTCATAACACTGACAATTTTAAGGGAATTGGCTGAGCCTTGTGACAGCAATACACTTTTTGTACATTTTGCTCTTGCTAGATGAACTTGCTCACCAACATATATGATACAAGTACCAATATTGATACAGAAATTCTCTTGAAACAGCTTGCATGTTTTGTGGATCAACAGGGAAAAAGGGTCTTGTGCATGTTTTAAATATTAGTTTGTCATCAAGTGTAAATAAGATTGAAAGGAGAAGAATTTAGACAGATCTGAACAGACTTTGCTGCTGCACCATCACACCCTGAGTAGCGTCTTGTGTAAGTAAAGGAGGCTTGTTGACTTTGATTTTGTGGTTAGACTGCTCAAATTAGTTTGCGGTTTGCAGACTAGTGCACTGATTCTTGTTTAAAGGAGTGGCCACAATATTTGCTGCCATTGCTATTACTTAAACAAGCAAAATTTCTAGACATAATTTATGATGGAAAATTGAACCTTTTCAAAAGGATTACACTCAAGTGGGATTTGGTTGCAGTGATAATCTTGCAAAACTGATATTACAAAAAAGTAGAATTCGGTGTGTTTGTTTAGACATCAAAAGACTGTTTCCATTATGAATTTAGGGGACTCTTCGCTCAAAGAACGCCCCATAATAAAATTCAGTACTCACCATGTATGCTGTGAGCATGTGATGGAACATGTTCCTCTCAGTTTGTTTGTTTCGAAGAAACAACGTGCTACTTTCACTTTCTTTTCTCCTATCTGCAGGCAGTAATCACTGGGTGTAAATCAAGAATCTTCTCACCCACCACTCTCAATATCCACCATCGTTTGATGGCGCTCAGTTTGTTTTATGAGTACCGCAAAACAATGACATGGCTCTGTACTCTCACAGAAAAAAGGAAATAAGGGAGTACTTTGGTAAGACCTGAAAAAAAACTACTGTGTTGTCCTGCCCTCTCACGCACTTTCTCCCTCTGCTGGTCATTTTTGTGTTGGGTTTGTGTTCATTTCCCAGTTTCCGTGGGTTCACTTTATTATCCCGTCATTAATTGCACTTGTGTGGATTTCTCTTTTCTTGATGTCTGAGTTGAAAAATCTCTATGTCTGTAAGTCTGAGAAGTTCTTTGTTAATTCTGTTTTATTTCTGCACTCTCGTGTTTCCTTGGTTGTGCCGTGTTCAAATAAATTGAGCTAATCTGCATATGCATCCAGTATCTCCTCAAAGTCATGACGAGAATATTTATACATAAATGAAAATAAGGCTAATGAACAAAGACAAGGTGTAAGCAATGATTCAGTGATTAGCCAGTAAAAGCTGAGACAGAGCACAGAGCAGTGGCTAAAGCAACAAAAACAGAACTCTAAAAGACCAACAGAAAGGGGAAGTGAGAACAGAGGTGTGACGAAGTTTTCTGTGTTAACACCGTGGCCCAGGTGTTCCGAAGTAATCTGATGGGATTTTGACTTGGATCAAATCTTGAAAATGTTTTGTTCAAAAGACAAATAAGGAGAGAGACATTCATTTAAAACAGATCTGTGGATAGGCTCTCCTGATTGTCACAGTCTGAACCTAATTTGGACTCTTGTTTTGATATGTCTTTGTGCGCCTGTTCTGTGTCTGTCTCCGCCCCTCACCTGTTCCTGTTTGTTGTATTTATTAACCTCGTTCTCCCCTTGTTAATTTCGTCCAATCATGTTTGCCCTGTTTAGATTTCCTCTTGTATTTAAGTCCTTGTGTTTCCCCTGTCTGTGTATATGCACACTATTATGCTCCCCCTTTTTCTTATCGGTTTTATTTCTGTTTGCACGTGTATTTTGATCTTCAGTTTGTAAGTAAAGTCCTCCTTTTGTCACCTTCATCATCGTGTCTTGCACTTGGGTCCTGCACCACTCTACCAGCGTGACACTGATGTGCTGTAAGAAGAACCTATGCCTGCAAAACCTGATTTTCCCACAATCGAGAGGGAATTTTCTATGATTAATTAGCATAAATATATATTAATTTGTACAATGTTTTACTATGCTTACTAAATAACTCATTTTTAAAGACTCTTTTAATAGAAGATTTATACATTAAATGAATTGCACTGTGCAATGAAAGCATCTTTGCATTTTAGAAATATATTTCTAGAAACTGTATTCAGTTATGTTTAATCAGCACTGTAGATCAGTTCCACTCAGTCATTCAAAATGGCTAAATCTGTGTTCAGAGTGTGGGATCTGTATTTTCTCCTTATACAGTGGGAAAGCCTTTGATTTAATAGAATTCAACTCGTCAGATTAAATGAATATATACTTTAGGTGTTACCCCTAGCCACTCAATATGCACTAGTCTGTGCTTACCTCTCTGGAAGGTGGAATTACACTCTAATTCCCATGATTATGATTTTTTTTAATTTGTTTTGGAATAATGGAACATTACCCTGAATATACAACACATTGCCTTGGTTTGCATTGACTTCAGTAAACAGAACTAAAGTAGTTTGTTAACACAGCAACAGTGACAAGCACAGTTATTATTAAACATAAGCTTATGCATTTATACACTCACATTTCTGAAGAGTTTGTAAGTAGATTATGATGCAGGATATTTGTTCATTTAGCCATTTGATGCTTTTAATAAATGGTTCTAATGTACAAAATGCATTTCAAATACTTTCAATAATATGTAAAAAATTATAATGTACTTTTATCAAAATTCAATGTAAATACAAATATATACAAAACATACAAAAATAAATAGATACAGATATTTACAGAGAGCCTTTTTTTGTTTGTTTTTTTCTTCTATTGTTCATTTGTGAGTGTAACAATACTGCTTTTATCTTCAATATATTCTCATTTCTTATCAGCTGTGACAAGATATGATGTCATGTCAGCTACTAGTTTCATGGTCATATTCCATGTATCTGAACTTCAGTACATCCTAACTCCGAGTCACAGGAGTCCCTGACACAAATTCAGTTAATGGAGACGACACCCAGACAGGATTCTCTCACTCTCTAACACATCTGCGAGAGAGTCAGCGTTCACCAGCTCCATCTATGGATGAGAAATAAAGGAAATATGTGGAGTAAACCAAGCAAGCAGGTACAAAATTGAGTATATGACATTTAAAATATCTGAAGAACATACACAATGTACAACATACAATATATAGTAGGTCGACATTAGACTCGAATATACACAACATACAATACAGACTACTAGGGGTGAAACTAAGGTGACCATATTTTGGTTTTCAAAAGAGGACAGGGCTGGAGTGGTTCAAATAGTTGACAAATGCATCAACAACCATGCAACTATGTTATCGAACTTTAATACTGTAGTGCACAAGTGTCAAAATCCAGTCCTGGAGGGCCATGGTCCTGCTGTTTTTCTTGTAGACCAACTAAATAGAATCTCTTATTGGCTGAAGAGTGTCCACACCTGTTTTCAAGGTGAAAATCAACATTTAACTAAGAGGTGAACAGAAAAATCAGCAGGACCCCAGTCCTCCAGGTCCGGAGTTTGACACCCCTGCTTAGTGTGTCGGGGGTAGGTGGGCGGAGTATCCCAGCATGCATCGAGGCCATGAACTGTAAATAAGTCCCAGTTCGCTACTGTTGGTTCATGCTTCCCTTACTGTGTCCAGTCAAAGTGTTCATGTACTGCTGATCATGTTGTCTTCGTGCTGTGATGTTCAATGCATGTGACACTTTGTGTACCGTCATTATATTCGTCTGTGTGAATGATGCTTTCCCCTCCTACCTTTTTGAGAAGGGATATATAAGTGCCTTTTGTCGCTCACTTAATGATAACGAAGATCTGTATTGTCATGGACGTGCATAATCACTGCAAAGCATTGCCGTCCAATTTTTAAACGCCTTGAGTCACTTTTACATTGTTGCATCGTTTCAGCCCGGAAACGTCCGAAAGTCATTCATTTCATGTGTGGAATCGGAGGCCGCATGTGAATGAGTACAAACGAGTGCGGTGCAAAGAAATTCGAGTCCGACATAAAATTTGAACTTTTATGAGAGGTCCAATCCGACAGTCCTTCCGCAAGATAGCATTGCTTATGGCGTAAACAGTCATTACAAGTCCTGCATTATCCGCTATTAGCGTGTTTAAAAATTGTCAGGTAGAACAAATACATAATTTCCATGATCCAGAAGCATAATATAAATTCGTATTTTAGAAAAGAAATGAACGATGCAACAGCAATCTACCACTCGTACGAGCGGTAGCAGCTCATTGAAATTTCAGCAGCTGTGTGAAATTTCATCATATCATTTCATATCGACTGTAGACCCCAGTAGCCTATCGAACCGTATCGCACTGCATCGCGGCAAATTTTGAGGTATCGAAAATCATCAGATTGTTGGCTAAAATAATCAATTTAGGATTGTATCGTGATGAAACTTGTGCTTTACACCCCTACAAGATACAATATAAAGTAGATCGCGAGACTCCCAATGTGCAATACTATTGTATACATTTGTATACTTTCACACATTAATCCTCAAATTCATACATGTATATAGTGATATATTTTATTTATGTCGCATCCCATTTTTATTTAAATTTTCTAATCTTATTTTCTGTATTTTATAGGACTACAGCTGTTATTGCTGAGCTGACCTGTTTCTCTCGTGAAACTGAAACTGAAGTTATGTTTTAAAAGACTCGTCATCTTTTCCACTAAATAAAGCACACACACGCACACACACACACACACACTTGCTGTTACATCAAAATGTCTGTATTTTATTTTCCCATCACTCAACATCTTGTTCACCCAGATCATAGAGAGCAGATGGATTTTTCTAAGGTGTATATGACATTCCAGACTGCTGACTCAGACAGACTGATGAAAAGTGAAGTCAGGGTACCTTTGCTACGAGTTTAGTTCTGTTTAGTTCAGGTTTAATTTCTGAGGTTTGGAACTGTGAAGCCAAACAAAAGGCTTAAACTAAGAGAACGAGTGCTGAAGAGCTGAAAGAAGCTGTGAGTTCTCACAGTGAGAGTTCTCACAGTGAGAGTTCTCACTGTGAGAGTTCTCACTGTGAGAGTTCTCACTGTGAGAACTCTCACTGTGAGAGTTCTCACTGTGCTCCTGCTGAATCACTTATGTATGTGCAGAACAGACTTGCATGTAAGCAAACATCAAAATGCATTTAAGGAGTGTTTAACTTACGCCTCAGAAACTTCTGCTATTTTGCTCTATGTGTGTGTGTGTGTGTGTGTGTGTGTGTGGCTTTTCCATCCTCTACTGATCTTCAGGTTTCTTCCCTTCCTAACTGTGGTCCACATACTAATGAAATCGCAAATGTCAAAACAAACCTAACGCTACAAAGCTCCAGATGTATGGTGTGTGTGTGTGTGTGTGTGTGTATCTGATTAAAATGAGATGTCAGAGGTCCAGATTAGAGTGGGTGGTGGGGGTATTACACACCCCTTGTCCTAAAATGCCACAAAGAGCTTCCTCTTCACCTACAGAGAGCCAAGACACACACACACACACAAACACACACAGACAAACATACACACACTGCTCCCTGCTGAAAATAGGAACAAACCTGACACGGATCAGCAGTCATCGGTCTCTCTCACGCGCGCGCACACACACACACACACACACACACACTTGCTGTTACCTGAGATCCAAGTTTGCCTCCTTCCACAGCAGATCCATTAACCGCAAGATCTGTAGAGTCAACATATCCTGCCTTAGATCTGACAGACAGAGAGAGTGAAAGAGAGAGAGAGAGAGCGAGAGAGAGATAGAGTTAGAGAGAGGGAGCGGGGTCTTTTTTCACTCCCACATTCACATTATCTGACCCAAGCAGAACTGTGTTAGTGTTTTATATTCATTTTACACTCAAATCCCTCCATCTCTGTGGAGCTCGGGTCTCTCACCATCTCCGTTTTTAAAGATGATCCCCAGTGTGTCTCCACCCAGTAGCTTATTATGATACACGATCCACAGAGGTTTCATCTTAGAGTCCATGTAGCGGCACTTCTCCACGCTGAAGTGGTGGAGGGGGCGAGAAAGAAAGAGACAGAGAGAGAGGGGCGGGGGGGGGGGGGGGGGGAGAAAAGTTTGAACGTTAGCTACGCTTCTTTCGCTGGCTCAAACCACAAAAGAAAAAAAAGAATCCTCTTTTGTTCTTTCTGGAATGTTCCTTGTAGGAGTCTCCAGCTGAAGCCACAATAAAGGAATCAGCCGTGACCCCAAAAACCATTAGCACCATCATTTAGACACACGCACACACACACACACACGTGTCACACACACACACACACACACACACACGCGCGCGCGCATGTCTCTTACTGGACGCCGGCGAGCAGGATGTTAGGGTTGAGTGGGGAGTGGAGATCTGACAGGGTCTCGATGAAGCCCGTCTGGCGAAGGCACGTCATCATGGCTTCCTTCAGCTCTTTGGTTTTCGTCTTGGCCTTTATGGTGCCCAGCTTAATCAGTTCGTTCACTGCCTTCAGCTTACTCAGAGCCTCCACCTGGACGGAAACATGACCAAAACCTCTTCACAACGTTCTGGAAACGTTGACGTAACATTGCAACGGTATGAACAGTCTTCAGTTTAGAGTCTCACTCCATAAGTGAACGCAACTATTATAATAATTATAATAGTTTAATATGCTTATTGACTTCACTGTTCTGGTCTTAATCAATCTGCTACAAGTCCCCCCTCTCTCTCTCTCTCTCACACACACACACACACACACACACACACACACAAACCCCAAAACAGGAAGTAGGTGTGTGATGGACAGCTGCGGATGAGAACAGTGAGGAAATGTCCAGCTGAGCTGAGTCAGAGGGTGAGGGGTCAAAAGGTCAAAGGTCAAGCTGCTGTCATTCCAAGCCTGACAATCGTTGGGGGGGGGGGGGGGGGGTGCAAAAAAAAAAAAAGAAGTTTGTTTTAAGTTCCCTAAAGGTCAGAGGGCAGTGATGTTTGTTTCAAGCAGTCAAAGGGTCAGAGAGAGAAAGACAGGATATTTCTCTTGGCATGAGGATACTACACGCTGTCCACCCATCCCGCTCTTATATTTTAACCGACGTGACGTCTGGAGAGAAGGCACCTTCAATCCCTCACATACCAAAACACGCAAAGTCCCTCTACCCATCAGACTGGTCACAAGCAAAACACAGAGTCCGAAAAAGAGAAACTGATTCTTCACAGAAAAGTGTTGATAATGTCAAAAAAGAAAAAAAAAAAAAAAAAGACTGTCATTGCTGTGTCCACCTACATGTTTCCCATTAACCAAAAACAGAGCGCAGTGATGTCACACTGAGTTACCATAGCAACAACTAATCCTAAAGAATGTTCATTTCCACACCCGAGCAACAGAACTGAAAAAAAAATTCCAAAAAGTCCAAAGACAAACTCTTTCCATAATCTGACTGTGGAATGACATAATACTGGTTCCGACATGACATTCCAAAGGTCCCTTTTTACAACGTCACTGTCCTCTCCTTCTCACTGATCTGTCAAAACACCTCTCCTGTCCCCTGAGCACTGATTACTTCTCACACGTTCGGTAACTGTTTCCCTGACGAGCGACTGTTCGGGATTGCAGGCGTCTGTCGTACAGTTGACAGGACACGCTGGAACCCACAGCTGGGCTGAGACGGTTGGAAGATTGAGAAAATCTGCTGACTGTGATGACACAGAAAGAACGGACAGAGGTTAAGCAATATTGCCCAATTTTCCTAGAACATTTCTTTGCCGCAACATGGCAACTGTGCTTTCAAGAGACCGGTATTACAAAAAAAAAAAAAAATAAATAAATCATGCAGGTTGAAAAGGAAACATTTGAGGAATAACTGCTCCCGTTTTGTGCTTATATAAGCTTTGTCTGAAGGCTCTGTCATTTTACTGTGCTTTTTTTTGTGTGTGTGTGTGTGTTTGTGTGTGCGTGTGTGTGAAAGCGAGCGAGCAAGAGAGAGAGAGAGAGACAGAGACAGAGACAGAGAGAGAGAGAGAGAGACAGACAGAGAGAGAGACAGAGACAGAGAGAGACAGAGAGGAAGTCAGAGCACCGCTGAAAAGGTAGCGTGGAGGAAGTTTGAGGGTTGAGCAGCTATTTTACCAAAGGTCATACAAAGTTCACCTTCACTCAGTGGTGCAGCGGTGGTGTCAAGATTGCTTAGAGGCTAAAGTTGTGGAGAGCTTGTATTTGTATTTATTTAAAGAAGTTTTCAGTTTATGTAGATGTGAAACGTTTGTGTACAATTTGTACAGATGTTCAGGGGCTGTTGAAAGGTTGTGAAAGAGTTGAAAAGAGGTTGTGTAAAGGTTGTGGAAACGTGGTATGGAGGAAGTGTGAATGTTTCCTCATACCTGCTTCTTCAGCACTTCAATGTGAGGGATACTGCCCCTGCAGTAGGCTTCCAATATCAGAGCAAACTGGACACACACAGCTGGCATGTGTATCTCTGACCTACACACACACACGCACACGCACACACGCACACACACGCACACGCACACAAAGAGGAAACGCCTAATTTAATCATTGTGATAAGGATACATGAGGTTTCACATGAATAGAGAACATTTTTGACATCTCCCTCTCACATACACACACCCACACACACCCACACACACACACACACACACACACACACACACACACACTTGCCTTAGGTGCCAGAAGAGGAAATGTCCAATCTTGCGGTTGTTCTGAGCGCGCTCCAACAGAAATCGGCTGAGAGCACAGTCATAATACGGCTCATATCTCAACACCTGCACCAGCTGCAGCAAATA
>NC_044500.1:6423726-6426226 GCF_902362185.1 Chanos chanos | reverse complement strand
CATCACCGTGCAGCTCACAGACACCTTGAGACTGGCTGTGTCCTACAGAGAGAGAGAGAGAGAGAGAGAGAGAGAGAGAGAGAAAGAAAGAGCGAGAGAGAGAGAGAGAGAGAGAGAGAGAGAATACAGAGAGTGAGTGAGAGAGAGACAGAGACAGAGAGAGAGAGAGAGAGAGAGAATACAGAGAGTGAGAGAGAGAGAGAGAATACGGAGAGAGAGAGAGACAGAGGCAGAGAGACAGAGAGAGGAGGGGGGTGATGAGAAGAAAATGGGACAGAGTTCTTAATATCCAACAGACATTCTGACATCGCCAGATTTTCCTGTTAGTGTTGGATGAAGCACCTTCCGATTCACTGAAGAACATCATACATTTTTACTTTAAGACGTCAGAATTGATCAAAACTAACACACATGAAAGAGGTCCTTGTGCTTGTGCATGTGCACGTGCGTGTGTTACCTTCACGTCTTGGGAGTGCAAAGCGCCTTTGCAAGTGTAAAGTGTGAAGCAGGTGTTACGTATGTGTATGTGTGTCTGGTTATAAGGGGGGGGGGGGAGTGTGTGTGTGTGTGTGTGTGTGTGTGTGTGTGTAAGCGCACCTGCGACTGGTCGTAGTGCATGATGATTTTAATTGTCTCCGCCTTGTCAATCAGGCCATTTACTGGCCCCGCCTCCAGCGGCGGTGAGAAGTAGCTCATAAGCCACTCCCTCCACGACATCATCTGAGCATGCTGCATCTTCTCCTCACTCATCCTCTGCATCTTCAGACGAAAATCCTTCACCTCAGGGTCCTGGAGAGCGTCCAACTCGTGCAGACCTTTTCACACACACACACACACACACACACACACACAGAGAGAGAGAGACACACACGTGCTAACTCCATCATGTCTCACAGACAAATCTGACACATTTCACTTCGGTTCACCTCTTCAGCACATGCTCCTGTTTTCACAAACAGAACTCACTCAACTCCTGACCTTTCACCCCCTCTGTCCGTGTGTCCTTTTTCAAACCAATCTGCACCATTTTGTCTTGAAACATCATCATATGAATCTATTAGATGTTACAGTGTAAAAAACAAATATTTACAGGGTCCTACGTAAATCTACTGGTAATTAATGTGTGAAGTATATAAATGAGGAAAAGGTATTATATGGGTCTACTGGTAATTAATGTGTGAAGTATATAAATGAGGAAAAGGTATTATATGGGTCTACTGGTAATTAATGTGTGAAGTATATAAATGAGGACAAGGTATTATATGGGTCTATTGGTAATTAATGTGTGAAGTACATATATGTATAACAGGCACTATATAAATCTATTAGTAATTAATGTGTACAGTACATACATGCAGGTTCCTAATATACGAATTTCCGAAAACAACATACTGTAACAGACTCTAAATGGCAACATCTAAAAACTCTGCACATTCTCCCTGCGATCGCGGTGTTGTCGTGGTGAAAGGTGAACACGCGGTGAAGCCGGACGGGAGACATTTTAACACAGGACACGCCAGCGTTCAGCGCATGTCTGCCTGCACACAGCAGGACCACCTCACTAATGCACACTCAGTACTTACACCAGCAACAAACGCTTCTGAATGATCCAGGCTTTTCTACAGCGAGCACTTACATTAGACAGAGAGAGAGAGAGAGAGAGTGCGTGTGTGTGTGTGTGTGTGTGTGTGTGTGTCTGTCTGTGTATTAATGTACAATGAGATTATCATAATAATGTTATATTACTCATTATTTATTCACACACACACACACAAACAGACACACAAACACAAACACACACAGGCTGGTTGGTAAGTCTGTGGCTATAACAATGACTGATTAATTATGCATATGAAACATGTCCTATGTTTGTATATATGACTCATTCAGAAAAACTCAGTGGACTTATGTGTATGAAAAAGAACACCACATGATGACATTAAACATTCATCTCATCTTCTCCACTCAAAGCAGCAGTCTGTATTACATTAGTGTCTGTGTGTGTGTGTGTGTGTGTGTGTGTGTGTGTGTGTGTGTGTGTGTGTGTCTAAACTGGTCTGATGAACTCTTTCATCAGGAGGAGGCTGCAAGGCACATCACTCACTCACGCACACACACACACACACACCTCCTGTGAGAGACAATATCAAACAGATTCTCCAGTTCTCCTCCAGTCAGCTTCAATTTGTGAGACGACCTCCCCAGAGATGGACATCCACGCACGCATGCACCCACACACACACACACACACACAATCAAACAGACAGACAGACCGCCAGACAGACTGGCAGACAGACAGACCGGCGTGCGTGCGTGCGTACAGCGGTGCCAGAGGGTCCCTCACCTTTCCCGATGAGCACGCCGATCTTGGAGTCGAGCAGGCGTTCGGCGCGGCCGCAGTTGCGCGTGATGAGTTTGAGGACGGGCAGAAAGGGCCGAACGTCGCAGAGCCTCCTGCTCTCGTCCTCCAGCTCCTCGTGCACGGCCGCCTGGTTCACAC
>NC_044500.1:6408726-6416226 GCF_902362185.1 Chanos chanos | reverse complement strand
GTGTGGTTCGTGGTATAAGCCGGCTGCTCTACGACAGTGTGGTGCGCGGTATAAACCGGCTGCTCTGTGACAGTGTGGTGCGCGGTATTAGCCGGCTGCTCTGTGACAGTGTGGTGCGCGGTATAAGCCAGCTGCTCTATGACAGTGTGGTGCGCGGTATTAACCGGCTGCTCTATGACAGTGTGGTGCGCGGTATTAGCCGGCTGCTCTATGACACTGTGGTTCGCGGTATAAACCGGCTGCTTGATGACAGTGTGGTGCGCAGTATAAACCGGCTGCTCTATGTAATTTGTTGGCTCTGAAGTGTATGAGTCAGGAAAGATCGTGACTTCTCGTGTCTCTGATTTCAAAGACAGGAAGAGATTCATTCTACACTTCCTGTCAAAAGATGACCACAGCGACACACACACACACACACACACACACACTCCTGTTGCCAGGGACCTCAGGGTTCTGTGAGAGGGACAAGGGTGTTCGTTGCTATAGCAACACTGGCTTCCTGTAATATTTTAATCGATTAACTGCCCTGTGCTGAATGAAACTGCGTAGAAATATATTAGACAACAACAAGGATCAAATCAGAAACACAAACTCCAGCTGGGCATTACTGCCAGACAAGAGTTCACTCCAGATTCATGACAACGACGTCAAGCGTCAACAGAGATAAAAGCTACAATATAAATTATATATTCACACACACACACACACACACAGAGTTCTGGGTTCAGTCATAGCTGCAATAGCATACTGTTAAATGTCATCATTCTGTAATGTGTCATAGTTACATATCAAGCAGTTAAAACCCTTCACTCCGATAAGTGCGGTTTCTGACAGTTTGGAGAGATGGATCAATCATTTTCTTAATGCGTCTAGTCCAAGGAGAGCTCTGCCTGGAGCAGCAACTCACAATTTTGTAATTTTGCACACATCATCATCGAAACAGGAAAAATAAATAAATTTAAAAAAAAAAAAAAAACAGAGGCAGAGTCCATTTGTTCTATTCCTGTGTCAGAAACATCCTTCAGCGAAAATGTGTGTGTTACTCAGAGAAGCCTTGCATGCACACGCGCGCACACACACACACACACACACACACACGCACACAGGTGTGTAAAGAATGTCAGGATTTCCCATGATTGTCTTCACACTACATTTATGACCAAGCATTCTATATTCAGTGTGTGCGTGTGTGTATGTGTGTGAGAGACAGAGAGACAGAAGAAGAGAGAGAGAGAGAGAGAGAGAGGCAACATAATTTTAGAATATGCAGAATATCAAAACAGAGGTAGAGAAGATCAAACCATAACGGGAATATTAACGCAGCATTCCGAGCCCAATCTGGAGAGCATCAGCGGCACGTCCGTGTAAAAGCGGACACAGACGGACAGGCTGCCATAAACACGAGCGTGCTTACGGAAAATCACAGAGAGACATGAAAGGGGGAGAGCGGGAGCGAAGATAATCAGATAAAGAAGTGTTCCAGTGTCTCTGGGCCACAGCCACTGAACCCATCAATGACAATAAAAGCAGGTGCATCAGTTGGGGGGGCGGGGGGCAGAGAAAGAGTGAGTGAGAGAGTGACCAAGCGAGAGAGAGAGAGAGATTGTAGGCAAGAGAGCAAGAGGTGGAGAGGGAGAGGAAGAGTGTGTGTGAATGTGTGTTTCTGTGAGTGTGTGTGTGTGTGTATGCTCGCTTGTGGTCTTAGCATTGCAGAGAGAGACAGAGAAAGAGTGAGTGCGCAAGAGAGCAAGAGGTGGAGAGGGAGAGTGTGTGTCTCTGTGTGTGTGTGTGTGTGTGTGTGTGTGTGTGTGTGTGTGTGTGTGTGATGTGTGCATGCGCGCGTGTGGTTTGAGCATTGGAGTGAAACACAAGCTGCCTGTGTGTGTATACTGGCTACACACCATTGTGTATGGTACACACAAACAGGCCCGTATATACTGCAGGCCCATACACACACATAGACACACACCTGCGCTTGCACACGCACACGCATGCACACACTCAAACTGCCTTCTCAGTCATCTAGGACCACTCACAGACAACACACTTTGTGATTCTAGAAAATGCACACATTCTAGAACGTTCCACAAGAAGGTGATGGCTCATCCCTAGACCACCAGAAACAATATTTTTCTGGAAAAAAAAAAGATAACAAGATAAAAACAACAACAACAACAAGAACAACAACAAAAAAACCTCTCTGAGTAGCAAACTTAACAAGTGCATAGGAATGTCCTGGGCTAATACGCCACAGTAAGACCTGACTGCTAACAGCATGTTCTTAAGACCTCAGAGAGCCCTAAACTGACGTCAGTTACGCCAGACAACAGGCACTTTTGTGACGCACAGGCTACACATCAGAAGAGCAACACAAGTGCCCGCCGGCCAAGAGTACACTGGTGTACTGGCACACAAACACGCGCGCGCACGCACACACACACACACACAGACATAGTCCACAAGCAAATATTGCTGGCATAGCAGCTTGATGGAGCACCACTTCTGTAAAGTGGGGTGGAGAAGTGGCTAGCACTGTTACACTAACAGTCCCGTGACCTCAGAGGAGCCAAACTGGTCTGATGCAGATGGAATCTGCCAAGTTAGCACATTCATAAAACAAAATACAGTCAAAACTACTGATACACTACTCTACACACACATTCCACTGGGCATGGAGGTGCACTCCAACATACTTGCACATGCACACACGCACGCACAGTTTATACGGGGTTTGAGACATACTCAAACACACACAGAAGCGCGCACGCACGCACACTCACACACACACACACACACACTATACTGGGCTTTGAGATAAATTCAGGCAGAGCAGACTTAGCCCATGGTACAGTCCGGTACCACTGGGCCGTAGGGGTGTATTCTATGGTACAGTCCAGTACCACTGGGCCGTAGGGGTGTATTCTATGGTACAGTCCAGTACCACTGGGCCGTAGGGGTGTATTCTATGGTACAGTCCAGTACCACTGGGCCATAGGGGTGTATTCTATGGTACAGTCCAGTACCACTGGGCCATAGGGGTGTATTCCATGGTACAGTCCAGTGCTACTGGGTTGTAGGGGTGTATTCTATGGTACAGTCCAGTACCACTGGGCCGTAGGGGTGTATTCTATGGTACAGTCCAGTACCACTGGGCCGTAGGGGTGTATTCTATGGTACAGTCCGGTACCACTGGGCCGTAGGGGTGTATTCTATGGTACAGTCCGGTACCACTGGGCCGTAGGGGTGTATTATATGGAGCTACAGAAGCTTCCTTCAGCTGAGTCCATTTTGTCTGTCTTCCAACAAACAGAAAAAACCCCCAAAAAACACCAACTTCTGGGCAGAATACACACATTCCTCTTCGCAACGGACACAACCTGCCTTCATAATTCCAATTACAAACACACACACACACACACACACATACCTGTTTTCTCCTGAAAGAATCTTATTTCTTGTTCAACTCCATGGTGGGAGTGAAGAGGGAGAGTAGAGAGCTCTGCATCTGAAACAAAGACAGAGAGAAGTCAGTCAGTGTGTGTGTGTGTGTGTGTGTGTGTGTGTGTGTAAGAGTGAATGTGAGAGAGAGACAGAGAGAAGTCAGTCAGTGTGTGTGTGTGTGTGTGCGCGTGCGTGTGTGTAAGAGTGAATGTGAGAGAGAGACAGAGAGAAGTCAGTCAGTGTGTGTGTGTGTGTGTGTGTGTGTGTGTGTGTGTGTGTGTGTGTGTAAGAGTGAATGTGAGAGAGAGACAGAGAGAAGTCAGTCGGTGTGTGAGTGTGTAAGAGTGAATGTGAGAGAGCGACAGAGAGAGAGAGAGACAGACAGAGAGAGAGAGACAGACAGAGAGAGAGAGAGAGACAGAGAGAGAGAGAGAGAGAGAGAGAGAGAGAGAGAGAGAGAGAGAGAGAGAGAGGAGAGAGAGCAGGTCTGTCCTTCTCTCTGTGTGAAGGTCAGGATGTGGGTCAGGATGTGCGTTCCCATACATACGTGTGTGTGTGTGTGTGTGTGCGCGTGCGCACACATTAACAAAGTGATATTTAACAGCTCTATTACACATAGTAGCATTTTAAAAATCTGTAAATTTCCATTGCTCAACTTTAATCAGATCACACAAAAACACATTATTAAAAACACACACAGACACACCGACACACACTTGGACAATCAGTAAAATTATACTGTCCGCTGAGACATGCTGTTTCATCACCACACGCACACACACACACATACACAAACACGTATAGTATAGTATACATTTACACAAGTGTGTACATACACCTCACGCTTCCTGTGTTCTCCCAACAGTAAAGTCATATTATCTCATTTACATGGGCGTGACCTAACAAGGAAAACAACTTGCATGTTTGCGTGCTTGTGTGTGCGTGTGTGCCTGTGTATGCGCATATCACTAATCTGACACTGAAAAAAAAAAAAAAAAAAAAAAAAAAAAAAAAAAAAAAAGAGGAAGTGACATCACGAAGAAGAGACAACTACTTCTTGAACAGGGATGCAACTCTATGGCAACCTCACAAGGCCCATATGCAGTTTCAGTAAAGCACATATGCTCGCAGACGCATGTCCAATCTTTACTCTATCATGTGATTCCAGCCTCTGATAAGCTTTTGGTGAATCCATCCAGCCCTGTTAAATATTGACTCAAACGCCTCCGATTTTGTCAGAGAAACTTCACAGCCATACACAACTTTACCGTGACAGAGAAAGGAGAGAGAGCGAGAGAGAGAGAGAGAGAGAGAGAGAGAGAGGAACGCGTGTTGAGTTATCAGGCGTTTTAAGCCACTCAGAATGTGCAGCCCTGTAAAAACATTGCGCTCTCAGCTTCAGTGGAACAATGCTAGCTGGACTTAGCACACAATACTCTAAAAGCTTCACTACTGACGTATACACACACACACACACACACACACACACACACTCACAGATGCTGCAGTAAGGACTGGCAGTTATGTACACCAGACCGGCATAGAACCATAATAAAACGGATATGACCTCAAAGGCTAAAAATATGAGGCCAATAAATACAGTACAGTACTTGTAACACACACACACACACACAACCACACACACACACACACACAGAGCAACCGTTCAGGTCTTATCAAAGAACAAACACAGTGTACTGCTGTTTGAGGGACCCCTCCCTGCACCTCTCGCTCTCTCTCTCTCTCTGGCTCTGTCTCTCTCTCTCTCTCTGTCTCTGTCTCTGTCTCTGGCTCTCTCTCTCTCTGTCTCTGGCTCTGTCTCTCTCTCTCTCCGTCTCTCTCTCTCTCTCTGTCTGTCTGTCTCTCTCTCCCTCTGTCTGTGTGCACTTTCTCTATCTTTCTCTCTATTCCTCTCTCTGAACCTGTCCGCTTTCTTTCTTTCTCTCCTTCATTCTCTCTGTCCCTATCCTCCCATCTACTCTCTCATGCTGGAATGTGTGGCATGCAGATTCCACTGAGAACGATATCCCCCACCCAACACACACACACACACACAATCTTCTGACGAATGAGAAAACAGACCTTAGCAAAACCGAAGGTTTTCATGATTTCATTTTATTATTTATTGTACTACTGAGTTTCAAAGAGTGTTTTAGAGTTAAAATGACATCCATGCCGATATGTTATTAAAGGTCAGTAGAGTAGAACGTAAGATAAGAATAAAACTTTAGTGCTACTCAGTGGGCAATTCAGCCAGAGAGAGTGCTTCTCACAAACGTTACAGGGTACAGACAGGGGACTGGAAATTCACGGCCATTTATGCAGAGAGCAAGTGTATGACAAAGAGGGCAATCTATAATCACTCCACCAACAAACAAACAAACAAACAAACAAACAAACAAACAAACGACAAAACCTGGGGGGTATTCCAGAAAGCAGGTTTAGTGAAAACTCTGAGTTAGTTAACTCAGAACAAGTAGTAAACCTCCTAATAGCAGAGCCCTGTGGTTTTGTTTTGCTAGGAGAATGAAGCCATGGGGCTCTTCTATTAGGAGGTTTACTACTTACTCTGAGTTAACTAGCTGTGAGTTTTCACTAAACCCGCCCTCTGGAATATACCCCCATGAAGGGTTCGGCTGGAGGAGGAAGCACAGTTCTCTCTCTGTGCTGAGTGTCTGTATTGTTTACTTGCTCTGAATCTTACAGACACTGGATTTTCTGAGGTTTGAACTCCGGGTTTGGCCCCTGTGCTTTAGACAAGTGTGAAAAATCTTTACATGGAATGCGTCAGACATGCAAAACACACACACACACACACACACAGGGGCCACAAGGATCTGTACAGCAGCTAATCCCTACGTCATCACAAACTCACAATAAACAAAGAGAGTAGTGTTCCTCTTGGCGTACACACACACACACACACACACACACACACACACACACACACACACAGGCAGAGTACTTAATCTGAACACATATGGACCTGTAGCAGGATGTACACTCCACACTCGTGGTAATGACAGAATCACACACAGTCTCACAAAAGCACTGAACACCGTTTTTACCACAGGATAGAACCAACATGCTATTTATCTGCCTGCCATACACTTATCAACTAATCATCTCCCTACTGTAAAACTCTAACTACTACTGTAAAGTCCTCAGCTACAGCTGTAACCTCTACCCAAACACACACCTGTCTACTGTAAATCTGCATACTGCAAAACTCCACGTCTTACTACTGTAGATTTCTGCGGATCGCACCTGCTGTCTGCCTATCTGTCGTAGATCCCTGACCAACTGTACACCGGACTCCTGGAAGTCTCCCTGCTGTAAACTCATGCGAGTCTGACCACTTAAAACACGCCTGCCGTAGATCTGTACCTATTCTACTGTAAGTCTACGTACTCTGTGTCTCAGCTCCTGTAAAAATTTACCTAGAGTAAATCTCAGCCTAGGACATATCCACCTACTGTTGATTTCTACTGTACATCAGCCTTATTATGAATCTCTACTGTACACCTGTTTACTATAAAACTGTGATTACAGACAGAGTCGCAGGGCAATTTAACTCAGTTACTGCCAAACACAAACAAGGACAGAGAGAGAGAGGGGGAGAGAGAGAGAGAGAGAGAGAGAGAGAGAATGTGTTTGTGAGAGAAAAAGATCAAGAGACACAGATGCCCCCCTCCCCTTCCCTTCTAAATTTAGAGGGCATTGTGAAGCTGCCCTTCAAGTCATGGGAGGAGTAGGGAGGCAAACTTAAAATTTTCAACACACACACACACACACACACACACACACACACACACACAGAGTCCTTACAGGGTGTTAATCAGTTACCTACTGTTCCCTGAGAGAACAAAGGTCCCGCTTTAACCCTTAGGGTGGAGTCCATACTCTAGACTTGCTTTCTGACTCACACACACACAAACATACACTTTGATCTGAATGTTTGTATATGTGTATGTGCTTGTGTGGTCAGACAGATGAGAACAGATGGGCAGCCTACACACTTTGACTCTATTTCTCTTTACATGTATATCTATATATAAA
>NC_044500.1:6383726-6403726 GCF_902362185.1 Chanos chanos | reverse complement strand
AGCGTTAAGGCGTAGGCCACTTAGTGTCCCTCAGTTAGTTTTCGAACAGTCGACCGAAACTGATACCTTGATTCTAAATTAGCAATGAAATATAGTTAATATAGTTTATATGGTTAAGAAGCTTAATCGGTATTCATTTGTGGCTGTCGGTTAGCAGTAGGTCGGTTTTAATCTTCTGTCCTTTTAAATGCGTCATGATCGGGGCAAAATTCGTGGAAAAAAATCATAGAACAGTGTCCAGAAAAAAACTGTCAACTTCTGTAAATGGCGACTTTTTACTTGGTTCTGCTGACCCCTGGTGACCGAAACAATTTCTGTAGATTATTCCGTAACTATTGCCAAAATGTTATTTATTTTTACAGCTAATGTGGTAACTCCCAATGACCTCATAGTGGTGTCATGGTTTTGAATGTTTACAATTTGTCAACGAGTTCTAAACAAGCTGTCACCGATTCTTTTTTCCATTATGACAGCAATTCATTTTAGGCAAGTTTGAACAGTCCAGTTTCTTTTCCAAGTGTGGCGTATTACCAGCATACTCAATTCAGACGCTTTGCAGGCTATCAAATCGCTAGCGTTGAAACCAGTCGTGGTATCATAGGCACTAAATTTATGAATGCGAAAGTGGTGTCTGATCAAAGCAGCGCCTCCAGTAGGTTACGTGAATTTATTAAGAGTGGAAAAACACTGGTCTTGAATGACTGTAATTTAGGACATTTTTTAAAAGAAGGTCTTCAGAGGGTCTGTGTTTCATCTGAACACTGATATTTAATTACATTTCCCACTAGATGTAAAGAGTTTATCTCCAGGTGTGCTTTTGAACGTTGGGCACCAAAACCTGGACCTGAAGGGCTGTGCTGTTTGATGCTTATGTTGTATTTCATAAATTAATTTGTTCATTAGAACAAACCTGACTATCTGATCACTTCTTTTACAAAGCTGCAGCAAATGGAAATACTTAATAAGACAAGAAATGGAAGATGTCTGTTTTTTTTTTTTTTAAATAAAGACAGTTATTTAAGTTCATAAAAGCTCTCTGTAGCCAATTACATATGAATCTTTACATGCAAAGAGCCAGTTTCATTTGAGGTATGTGTCGCTCCACTTTGTGAATCTGTAATTACACACATGACTATGAAAATGTTTGAAATGTGTGTAGTTCATAGTTTGGGTGTGATACTGGTTGGTTTTCTGGTTTTCTAGAAAAATTGATAAAAAATATGTGACGTAAAGTGGAAATGTTTCTGTTTCTGGAAGTAAACTGAGACCTTGACCTCACCAGTGAAATACCTGCCAACTCATTTGGCTCCACCTCTTTTATCTCACGGGTGTGTTCGGTCGCTTACCTGTGATACGCAGGAGCCAATCAGGAACTCCGTGACTTGTCGTGAAGCTTTGTGAGCTTAGCTGTAATTGGGTGAATGGCAGTCAGGATCATTGATCTTTACAGGCTACAGAGCCTGTCAGACAGGTGTTAAACCCTCCCACCAGAGAGAGAGAGAGAGGGAGGTGAGTGAGTGCGTGAGTGAACGTGTTTGGATATGAATGGCCACTAGGTGGCATAGAAGACTCAGAAGTGCAGGGGGATGCTGTATTTGTTTAGATCAATGTTCTTTCCCGTAACCTCTCTCTCCCTCTCTCTCTCTCTCTCTCTCTCTCTCTCTCTCTCTCTCTCTGCCCCCCCCCTCCTCTGTGTGTGTCTGTTTGAGATCTTTAGATTTCACACACAAAGATTTTTTGTCATGCTTTAATGCTTTACACGCACTCACTCCGTACTCTCACACTTCAGTCATGCAAAAGCCCAGTCACTGTACGTGAGACTGACTTAACCTACTTAACTCAAGCAGTTTTACTCTTTCACCCACGCCACACATAACACACGTATGTACTATTAAACAGTGGTATGTTGAAAGATAGATGTAGCTGTTTTCTCTCTCTCTCTCTCTCTCTCTCTCTCTCTCAAAAGGGCGTTTGTGTGTCATGCAGTCTCCTGTTGGGTTGTTTTGAGTGTGTAAAGGCCTAAGAGAGTTTAACTCGTGTGTTACAGAAGCAAAGCGGTTCTTACTGTCGTTACGGCGATGAAGTCCAGCAGTAAAGATGATATGACCAGCGCCTGCCATGTGTTAGCCCCAAAAAAAAAAAAAAGGGAACGGTCCTGATAAGTGTTCCCAAACATTCCCAAATATTTCCAAACATTCTGGCTGTGAACTGAGGCAGGGATATTTCTGCTGGAAAAGATCAGGTTTCAAAGGACTCACTCTACATCACGTGTCACACATAAATGCAGATGAGCGTGTAATTGTGTGTGTGTGTGTGTGTGTGTTTTAGCTTCATAGCTTCGTTTGAGGACTCTTCTCTATAATGAGGTGATGACGGCTGTTTTTTTTTGTTGTTGTTTTTTTTAAATATTTAATATGCATGTGTGTTTTGCAGATTATGCCTGAGTGTGTTTACTGGGGAAAGAGAAAGAGAAAGAGAGAGTGCTTATGTGATAAAGATTGCATTGCGTGTGTGTGTGTGTGTGTGTGTGTGTGTGTGTGTGTGCCCTCCCTGTCCCCCAAAGCATGTATTGAAATTTGCTGTGCTCTAGCCACTCTGTGAGGCAGGTAGAGAGGGGCGGGTGGGGGTAGTGGAAGGGGGGGGGGGGGTGGTTTGTCTCACATACAGCATGCTTCCATTACACTGCGATTCTGTTTCGATTCGATTAAACGCTCCCTAACTGAATCCAAACCAGCCCCGCTTATAATCTCATCATTCCAGATCAGCGTGTAATCAGAAACACACGCTACATGAAAGCAGCCCCCATGCCTAGCCGTATAATTATGGGTATCAAAATATAATCATTTGTTTAATTGTGAACCTTGGCCAAGAAGTATGTAATTGCCTGAAAGGAAAATGCTTTCGGGTCCTAATTCGATTTTAGATTCTTAAGATCTTTGTCTCGGACGGGTGGAGCTAGAATGGCAAGGTGGGTAATTATTCGGGGTCAGGTTAGAAGTCGAACATCCTGTTGTATGCTCGTTTATTCAACCAATGGGAAGACAGAATCGCAAAGAGAGATTCCTCCTCTTCCTGTCTGAGATGCTGATAGCCGCGGGTGGCAGTGGTGGTAATTGGTTCTGAGATAAATGCTAACATTACAAATATACTCAATTACATCTGTGCCGACTCAGGGGTCGCCTCCGGGTTTGGACCTTTTTGTTCAGATCCGGCTTCTCGGAAACTCAATCAGGGTGGAATTGAGAAGAATGGGCTTTGTAGATGCCAGTTACCTGCTGTGACCTTGAGAATATTAGCTGCCAATTGTCAGGCTTCAAACTGGTATCTAGATCATTTTTTAGAGCATTAGTGGTACATATTGCTGCTATGTTCAGTAGTTTAGAACGAACGCCTAACTGTAGGCAGAGTCACAAACAGAATCTCAGATAAAAGGTTTGGACATTTAAGACTAGAACAACCATACATTTGGAATTAAAGAATTTTATGTCCTATGTTTTACAGCCGACTAAAATGACTGTACCAGAGCAGAGAGTCATGGGACCTGCTAAGGCAGTGGGGTGGATCCCCCTCATAATAACTGTCCATAATAATTCCCCATATGTTCTGCGTGGAGACACACACACACACACACACACACACAAACACAAACACAGAGAGGGAGAGAGAGAGAGAGAGAGAGAGAGAGAGAGATTTAAATGTCATTTAATAGTTTTAAATATGTAAAATCAATAAACTGATTTTTGAACTTCACACATGAAAATCATATTTAACATTGTCTTATCCAGTTTAACCCACCTGTTTTGTTGTTGTTGTTGTTGTTGTTGTTGCTGTTGTTGTTATTTTTTAATCTTATCATAAATTTTAACGTTATCATAAATTGTAACGTAGTTCCGCTGCATGAATGCTTTTCCTTTCTGTATTTCAGTCAAAAACATTGGCTTCAGGATGTCTTTGTGTATTTTGGACATGCCAGCCCTTTGTATCTACAGAGCTGAATATGAATATAGAGGTAATAATGATGTACATGTTATATGTCTCTGAGCCTCCTCCCAAAACACAGGGGCAGATCAGTCTAGTTTGGAATATTCATCTGATCTATTACGGTTCGTTCCCATAAAGTCATCTGAAAACAACACCGATCAAGCTTCCTTTTTTCATTCTCTTTTCTCTGCATTTCCTGCCAAACTCATCCTGTACTTGCACAAGCCTCAGTGTCGTGGTTCACTTGAGGGTTTCTTCCACGTACTGAGAATTCAATGTCTATTCTATAAAAATTATTCTTTTTATATACATACATACATACATACATACACACACACACACACACACACACACACACACACACACACACACACACATATATATATATATATATATATATATATATATATATATATATATATATATTTTTTTTTTTTTTTTTCCAGGCCATGAGACCTGTTCACTGTGTGTTCCGTCACGTGCATGTGTGAGTTTTAAGGACTTCAAAACTGCTCAGATATGTTCAAACCCACTTTCGCTGAGACCCAGAACGCGACCAGTACAGGCTTAAGATGAATGAAATGAGTGATGTATTCTAGTGGTCCTTAACATGTTCCCACAGCGGAAATCAGCGCCGAACACTGGGGGACGGGAAGAGGGGTAAAAATAGACTCTGAAAACTGATGGCTGCACTGTGACAAGCATCTCCAAAACCGACAAAGAGGTTTAAAGCCATAATGAGGGGACGGAAAAGGGAACAGTTTTATAGATTTATCTGACATCCTGGAGTTGGAAGCAGAAATGTCATCAGAAATGTGATTAGATGTGTTTAAACGCCTCTCTCTCTCTCTCTCTCTCTCTCTCTCTCTGAAATGAAGTGACATAGAAATGAAGAATGAGAAAATTTCCAAACCGTTGTTGTTCGGACGCAAGTCATGTAGGGTGTTGACAAACAGGTCAGACAACAGGTCCATTGTCCCAAACAGCTGAGCTAATCAGCTCTGCTAGCAGGTTTGGTAATTGTGATCACCAAATCTGCAATGTCATGCAATCATGCTTGGAAGACTTTAAAAAAAAAAAGTGCTGTATTTAATAAAACTGTTTTATAAAGCATGTAAGAAACAGATTCAACACCTTTAGAGTGTTTGTTTTGTTCCCAACACTGGTGTTTATATAAAGACCAATAAAAACAAAAATCAACAGAAAAACTCAGAGTTAATGCCCACTGTTGAATCTGCTGTGTAGATTCCCCGGATGATTATTATTATAGCATGTTCCATAAAGATGTGTAAAATTAAATAGGAAAAAAAATACAATTTCTGTAAATGGGAAAAATGTTTTATTGCATGAGCAATTACATTTTGGTATAAACGCACATACAGACACACAAGTATCTTCTGACTGACATCTGAAAACATTCAAACATTTTAATTGTGGTTATAACTGATCATTCTGTTTGTTGTGTGTTTGTGTGTGTGTGTGCGGGGGGGGGGGATTCTTAAATATGAGGCAAAATTATTCATATTAAATGAGAAAACTACTATTTTCTCTACATGTATCATTTTATTTAACATGGCATTTGCGCGGTTTTGTTAGTTAACATCGTAATGTTTTTTATTGCTGTGATTTGGGTGAGTTAACGGCTTTTATCGTAACTTGTGGTTTTATTTATGTATGTATTTTATGTGACTGACCCTAAAACAGTGGATGGCATTTTAGATACCATCCATTTTTTTTTGTCATGTTTCTAGACCGAATTAAGGCCGTATTTGGAACACTGTGTTTGTATTCAAAAAGTGACAAAATGCCATTTTTTAATTAATGCATATATTTGAAACAGTTAAAATGTCAAGATTATATGTTATTAGCAGTATTAGTTATTATTTATCATAGCAACTAAAAGCGTCAGTGACGGTTCGTTCACACGACAAGATAGATGGGTCAGTGCGTGATGATAAGCAAGTCAAACGGTAATTTTTTCTCTCTCTCACAGGAAGATGACATATTGCTTGGTCTATTTGTAGCTGTTTATTTTTGGGACTTTTATGAACTTCTTTCTGTTTCTAGCGACTGGGTCCCATAAACACACTCGTATGTACATTTCCTATTTACAAAAGAATCATCATTATCAGAATACACCTCGGTGATTATTTTGGCAAAGGAGGTTATTTTCTCTGTTGCATTGTTTGGCGTGCTTGTTATCGCGAGATCAACTAAAAACACTGAGCTGATCTCAGTCACCAGATACCCTCATCTCAAATTCTAAAAAGACAACTAAAAGGGAAGATGATACAATAGTGCTACAAAATACATGTGACCAAATTAACTCTCATTTCAGATTTAAAAAAAAAAAGAGAAACCCTCACGCTGATTCTCACAATAGCCGGATTTTGTGCAAATCAAATCTTTGGCGATTTTCCTGTTTCGGGCTAGTGTGTACCAAACATTGCTGACCCCACTCTCCGTTTGAATGGCCCTGGGGTGAAGAGACACGAAGCAACCTCGTGGAAATGACCAAGTTTCAATTTAAAACATTCCTAAGAATGCTGGGAATTCAATTGTGTGTGCGTGTGCAAACTTTGGGAAACTGGGAACTTGTAGGGTGACAGAGACAGCGGGGTCAGTCCAGAACTTTCTATGCCCACCCAGCTGCGTGCCCGTTCTTTCTCTTGTGTGCTCGCCCCCCCCCCCTCCCCCTAATGAAAAAACCCATGGAGGTAGTCAAACTATTCGGAAAGAAAGAGAGAAAGAAAGGGAGGTGAAAAAAATGACATGCTCAGGTACGTCTGTGTATATGCGACAAGGGTCAAACGTGTTCTGGTAGAATGATTTGACCTCATTCATCTTGTTTTTTCTAATCTGTCATCTGTGAAACTACAACAAAGGATACAATCACCGTAATTCGGAACACGCTTCAAGGAAAGACGCGTAAAAACAACCTTAGCCCACCCAAAGTCTTTTCACCTCACTATGAAATAAAGAGGAAATATGACTGTAACACACACACACATACCTTCACAGATGCAACACCTTAAACACATTAATGAACACACACAATCTCTTGTGGTCTTGCACACGAACACGTACACGACCGATGCAAGTGACCCTTTCACTAGCATTACCGCTGGACCAAACGGTTAGTTATATGTTAAAAATAGCGTTCAAAAAAACAACTGGTTATGTTACATATCACCTGAAACATTGTACTTTCGCAATACGCTTAGTTGTGTATCCTGAGTGAACGTGCGGGGAAGCATGCGAAAGCGTGTAATTTGTCCAACTGTTGAAATATGATGAATGAATGTTCCCAAAAATGTTTTACCCCAATCACGGGTTTATTTAATTAAGGCAATTGTAAAACTTGACTTTGTGGGTTTGTCTTGTAGCTCATATTTTACTCTTGCATCAACCGTCCTTGGGTATATAAAATATGTTGATAGCTTGCTTTGTAGACAGAGAATAGAGACGATGGAGCGTTTCTTTGAATGTTTCGTGCCGGGGTTGTTCCTGGTTGACAACAAAAATGAACCATGAAAAATGAAAATAAGACTGTTAAGGATGAAACAGTTCGAACGAGGAAGTAATAAAAAACAATGACTGCATATATTCCCACAGAAAACAGACGGATGACTAGTGAGGTAGAACTATGGTTATACAGCAACCGAATTCGATTTTTTTTTTCTTTTTTTGTAAAATGGTACTTTTGTGGTTTTGCTTCTGAACCTTGTCCAGCTATCGCAATTGCTTGCCGCAACGTATAAAGACATGTGGTTTTCAAGTTTTTCTACAACTGTTGGTGATTTTTCTTTTAAATCAAAGATCCCTCTGTCTCGAATGTTCTAATGTAAATGTTCTAGTAAAAGGTCGGACCCCGTCTTACAATCAGAGCGTGTCTTCGTACTGTAGATCTGTTGGAAAAACACAAAATCTGCCAACGGATATGAGGTCAACGTTATTCTAGTTGTTCATTCGGGCACGGAATTCAACGTGGCTAGAGAGACAACATGTGTTATTTGGATTGTAAATGTATTACAGTTTTTAAAATCTGTTTTATCATTTTCATCACTTTAATCAGCAAGTTATATTAATCGTTAATAATCAAATTCAAGTCAGTTTATAATTCACTTACTAGCCAACAGTTAAACGTAAGCTGCATTATTATATGTGGACATTCGCTTTCTGTATAATGGTTGTACAATTTAATTTTGAACTCAGTGCCTCCCTATGATCCACGCAAGACGTGTTTTAAGAAACACCCAGGTCTGACACACACGGTCCGGGAAAGTTTGGGCGGGCGGCATTCCTCACGGCTAGACCCGTGTTATCTCTCGCGCAGCTCTGGGACATCCTGTATGCGGGCGCATTGTGCGGAGCTGCGCGCTCTGATCCGCCGAACCTTTCTGCTCAAGTGCACACCTGGCGCGCCCTCACCTGAGCAAAGCCGCGAGCATTAATGCAGATTGTCTGGAGGAAAGATCAGGAAGATTAAGAGAAAAAGATTAACAGAGAGAGACAGAGAGAGAGAGAGAGAGAGAGAGAGAAATGACGACAAGGCCATGTTTGTCATTGTACAAAAAAGAATCGAAGACTAATAATCGTACAAAAGAAGATGCCGGGCTGTTGACATCGTAATTCTTCATTTTATATCCATCGAAGTCGGCGTGAAAAATCTGAAAATTCTGTAATAGATTTCACTTTACTATACCAAATTAAAATTGTGCATATGAACGCAGTGGTACAGCGTCTGTTTCGTCTTGTGACTTCTCTTAATATTTTTTGTGAAACAGAAATAATCCTAGCCCCATTTTGCCTGCATCTGACTAAGCAGGTGTGAGTAGGCCTAGATCGTTTTACAAAAGCGTACTAATTAGTAATTACAGCAGCTATTACACTGTAATTACGACTTATGAAAACGAACCGAAATATTCATATTGGTTTTATTACAATGCTAATACAAATATTATTACAACAAATAATAATAACTATAAAGATACTGCGACTACTAGTACTACTACTACTACTATTATTAATAATAATAATGATGATAATCATTGTAATAATAATAACAATAATAATAATAATAATAAAACATTTTACTATTACTATTGTTAAGTGGCCTTTACAGAATGTACATAAATTGACGAGTTAAAAATATAACTGACACCTTTTAAAGTCAAGACAAAATAAAGAAGGTTATTACGAACTGTGTAATTTCCACATGAACCGTTATTTTTAGATTGCTTTTACTAAGGTAAAAATGTCTTCCATTCACAGTCTCCTGCGCCAAGCCTATTTATTATTTCAAGACGAAATGTTTAGAATACACATCTCTTTCAAACGGGCCCTTATCTCGAGTGATGTTTACAAAACATTAATGTTAGAAAGCAGAAAGACAGAAAAAAAACACACACACACAACTCCGTTTAAATTCTTATGCTGGTCGGCATGAAGTCCTTCAGTCTCTAGCTTGTCAGTTTGACGCGTGACATGAAATATGTGTCAGTCCACGCAGCGTCTTAGTGACCTAGATGATGCAGTGCTTTTCAGCCTGGTTATAAACAGGGGTAGGCCATTCTGATATTGTTAGAGAGAGAGAGAAAGAGAGAGAGAGAGAGAGAGAGACTCTGAAACGCTAGCTGCAGTAGGTTTCCATCTCAAAAGGGAAGTCTAATGTATTAGTAAGTAAAAATTAAAAAAAAAAGAAAAAAAGATGAATGCAGAATAAGAATGGTTTTCCCTCCTAGAGCAACTGAAAAAGAACACGAGTAACCCTATACGACTAACGGGACGAAGAAGGGAGTAATGGACAGATTTAAACGTTTTGTTAAACTCACATAATGTAGCCCACAGCGATCCCTTTCCGACCATTTTTTGCGGTAAACACGACATACTGTCTAAATGTTGGTGCTCACCGCCATGACGGTATCTTTCCAAACAGATCTACACTAACGTTTTTTTTTAAATGTAAGTGCATATGAGTTGTTGTCAAAGCTCTGTTTTGCATACATACACCTGCATGTTTATTCGCCACAAAAATGCTATTGACCCACTGAGCCGACGGGTGACCAGTCGGCAAGATTAATGACACGCAGTAATGACATCGAGAAAGATGCAACAAACTGAGAGACTTTGTCAGGCCTGTGTCCTCATATGCAAATATGTGGCGGGTTTGGACTTGGAGGCGCCAAAATGCGCCCATGTTATTTTCATCAAAGTCTCCCCTCCTGATATGTACAGTTATTCATTGAATCTGCCCCGCTGAAAATCTTCACGTGTCCACCGAGTCTCTATCTTAAAATACACGAGGAGAAAATCTTTCATTTTTTTTCCTGAACTGATAGTGGCCAATTTCTTCATTTTTAAGCGGAAGAATGAACGTAATTTCACTGACGGTACTGACAGATTAAAGTGAAGATGATTAATTAATACAAACACACACACACACACACACACAGACACACACACACACACACACACACACACACACACACACATTTTTCAGAAACATTGGGAAACGATGATCAAGCCAGTTTTGTCATCCAAGCGCCTCAACACTATTTCCCTAAACATTTGAATTTGAATTCAAACAAGGAAATGGGTCTCGGGAAATGAAGAAGAACGGATTCCAATAATAACCGACAGCAATGGAAAATTTAATAGGTGCCAGGCAGCCTTATAAAACTAAAATATTGCTCGCTTTGGCGTAAAATACTGTTTAACTAGGTTACATGTTGTACTGTGAATACATAAAGAAGCTTTTCATTTTTACTAAATAGTACAGTTAGTTTGAATTATTATCTGATTCAAGTTTAGGATCATACGTTTCAAGCTGAAAAACAGATTAAAGACACGAACTGTTGAAACAGACAATATTTGTAAATTAACATTTTCAACATAATGACACTACCCATATCAGAAATGCTCTTTCTTGGAGATGGATCATTCTAATTTTGTAATGGGACAATAATCAATACACCTTATTACTCCCAAAATGGATGATTGGACAGTTGGAGTCACCATTCATTCATCCAGATACGTCACTAAGCTTCAATCAAGAATGACGAAAAGAATACTAATAATTATGCTAACTAAACGTAATAACTGTGGAAATAATTAAAAGCTTAAGATTTAATTAATTAAAAGAAAAATATTTATCCCTGCCCCTCTGACACGGAGAGCAATAAGATCAATCTGAGATTTCATTTAAACAACCCGTTGGGCGACAGCACATCTTCTGAATTTTCCACAAGGCAGAGGAGGAAGCATGGGAAAATGGCCAACTAGCTAAAATCATATCACTCAGCACCGCGTGAAGCACTTCGCGAGTTCAGGTTGCCCGCGGGGACAGCTCAGTCATTCCCGCGCTCACCGCAACAAGCACAATCTGACAGGAAATCTGAGTGTCTGTTGTAGGTTTGTATATGTATATGTGTGTGTGTGTGAGAGAGAGAGAGAGAGAGAGAGAGGCAGAGGCAGAGACAGAGACAGAGAGGTGAGGCAGGTGAGGCTGGATCGTCAACTTCAAGTCTAAACTCTGTAAACGTCTGCCCAGCGGTTTCTTGATTTTATTTCCTTGAGATGACAATAATCGTAAAAGCAGCGAGCAGTAATCGCAGACTGAAATAATCACTCACTAGCGCAGCTTCCGCACTGTTTTCACAGGTCTAGTATGGAAAACTGTGGAGCAGCTGCGCTGAGAGGCCTTGTCCCCAAAGTAGTTAAGGCATTTTCTTCGACATAGCACTGGCCTGGTGACAAGCCACTACAGAGACTGTGCCGAGGATCAGGCTGAAGACGCTGCTTTCGTTTTGACCAGTTTTCCAGTAGGTCCAGTCGATTAAGGATTACCAAAGTTTAGGAAGAAATCAGATTTTGACCCATATTTAATCAGAAATGCTTCGATATTTTATAAAGATCATCGTTTAAAAACACAAATCTAAAAGTATGGCCGTTACAACACTGCAGTTAAAGTTTTACAACTGTATATGAAATGTGGAATAATAATAATAATAATAATAATAATAATAATAATAATAACGCCAGGAAATAGATCAAGTAATGCAGTCCAAATTTTTCATTAAATTAACAACAACGAGAATGTTGAACTCATAGTAATCTCAAAATTATCAAGCTAAACTGTAACTCAATCATAACTCTTATCAATAAGATTAAAAAGAGTGAAAATTTTGTTGCAGGCAGCTTGAAAATATTATTCGACACACAAGGCAGTAGATTTAAAAGGAAGGGCCAAACCAAATGGGAATACATTAATCCGCTTTCAGTGAAACTACTGCACGAAATATAAACCATATGTAACCCGTGTGTCCTCACCACTTCGTTTTTGTATCTCTCACTATAAAAGTTTTACGATTGAATAGCAAAATTTGATTTTTTTTTATTTACGTAAATCTGAATTTAGGCGAGGAGCGGCATACGTTTTCGTAAGAGAGATGTAAATGAAAACATAGATGTTTTTATCCCCTCTAATCCCGCCTCGAGACAGCCCAGCCACAATTTAACCTTTCCTTTTTATCTTTTTGATTTTCGTGGATTGTTCATGAAACAATAACTTACTTTCCAGTGACCTAAAGTACAGCCATACTTAGCATTAAATTATGGAGGGTTTTTCGTTTTTGTTTCTGTTTTGCTTTTTTTTTCTTTTTCCTCAATTCTTTCGCGGCTCATGTCTGTTTGATTGAATTGTTTTCAGCAGGCCTATAATAATAATAATAATAATAATAATAATAATAATAATAATAATAATAATAATCGCAAGCACGTTAATGGATGTTAAATGATAATGTCACGACCACTGAATTTATTTGAGAGAAATAAAGTTTATTAAGAAATTCAAAATCTAAAAAACAAAGCTGGGAAAGTGCTAGTTTAACATGGTCCCAACGTATCGGAAACTTCAAAAAATTCACTTTGCAAAACCCAGACAGAATAAACTGGAACACACGTTCAATGAACTATACCAAACAGGGTCAGGCGGCCCAACGTCACTGACCCGAGCGGAAACAAGAGCTCCCTGCCCTAAAAGAACACAGGTGTGTGTGTGTGCGTGTGTGTGTGTATGTGTGTGTGTGTACAGTGCGTGTGTGTGTGTGACTGTCTTTCCGAGAGAGAGTAACAGCTTTTTTTTCCCCCACACCTGCCCTTTTGACTCACTCAAGTCTCCGCAAAGCCCTTAACAGAGCTATTGTATATCTACAGGCCTCGGACTGTGTCGGTCCTGTCAGTCTTGGAAAAAAAAAACAAAAAACGAGCCATGGCAAGCTGAGAAAGAAGTAGACTATTTCACCTGTAGGCCTATGGAACAGCCCACATGATTAACGTGGTTAAGAGCGCAGAAAAGAGCTCTTCTATTTGGTCAGTTTGTTATTGTGTCGTTTTGGTAATAAGACATGTAAAGCGAGCTTGTCTGCGCGGCAAGCGCATTTGGAACTGATTGTATTCAACAAACCGACGATCATTCAAGATGATTCTCGTGTCGAGGGAAATGTTTTTTTTTTTTTTTTGCGCGATGCATCAAACAAATACGCGATCACCTGTCCCCTGTCAGGTCCCAGAAGTGCGTGCAGGCCCGTGTCAAGGCCTTGGTAATCCGAGTTTCCAGTTAGTGAAAAATTTGGGTCTCCAGTTCCTTTCCTCTCCTCGCTCTCTCTTTCTCATTTTCCCTGTCGCTCTTCACACTGTACGGCTTTTGTTTTTAAAAGAGAACCCGTCATTGAAATGTCTCCTCTAAAAAATACTTTGGTTTGGTTTTGAAATCACATTTTTCTTTCTTTTTTTTTTTCAAGAAATCATCTTTTATTTACCTCAGTCTTTTGAGCTTAGACGGCTCCGCTCTCTGGTCACATTTTGCAGCTAAATGTCGATCCGCGTGTGCAGCGCAGAGTGTTTGCTGTCATGCTCCCAGTATGAGCAGTGCATCATGGAAAGCTCTGCTGGTTGACGGGAACAGGCGAACTGCAATCCGGTCCCATTACCGGAGGATACTGGCGGCTGCGCGGCGGCGGCGGGACTGAGCTGCTGGGCGTGTGGGTGTGCGTGAGGGTGCGTGTGATGGTGGTGGTGGCTCATGCCGTTATAAGAGTTCACCATGCCAGGGAGAGCCATGCTCTGCATGCGGGTGTAAGGGTTGTAAGAGGAAGGTGCGGACAAGCCCTTCACGTTCACCGGGCTCACGTTCCCACTTGCCATCTGGCACGAGGTATAGGGCATAGGTGCTGGGGGCTGCGCAAGGGACCAGGAGTTGTTGATGAACCCCGATTGCAGGTATTTTGGCGGGGACAGGTAACCGTAACCATCACCGCCGAAGAGAGATTTCCCCGGTTGAAAGTGAGTTGGCGGAGGCCTGAACGGACGCTTCATGCGCCGCCGTCGCCTGTAGTTTCCCTTCTCGAACATGTCTTCGCACGCGGGGTCCAGGGTCCAGTAATTGCCCTTCCTCTCCCCTCCACCCTCGCGAGGGACCTTGATGAAACATTCGTTGAGTGACAAGTTGTGACGGATGCTGTTTTGCCAGCCTTTCTTGTTCTTCTCGTAGAAAGGGAACTTACTGATGATATACTGGTAAATCCCGGACAGCGTAAGTCGCTTCTCCGAGCTGTCCCGTATCGCCATTGCAATCAACGCCACGTAGGAATATGGAGGTTTCTGGGAAGGGTCGGGCTTGTCTGGTCCCTTGTCTGGTAACGGTTCATCTTTGACCCGCTCCTTCTCCGAGCTCGAGTTGGTATCGTGCGCCATCAGCGCCATGGCCTCATCCTCTGGGCTCGGGTAAGTGGCCATCATTGCGCACGCACACCAAAACAAAAACAAAACGGTGAACGACTGTGATAAAAGCAGCAATAGAAGATTACCGAGTAGCGACGTCTTTCGTTAATTCAGTGTACTGGTAACTGAAACGAAACCAAACGGAACGCTGGTAAATTACAGCTTCGCTTCCACCAGAGCGCGTCAAAAAAAAAAAACAACCTAAAAGTCCAGTTTCTTTTTGAATCAATGGTTTAGTGTCACGTTAAAATGTTTAGCAGAATAGTGTGCTCTGGTGCCCGGGAGAGTTTCTTCTACACTAGATACTGCAAAAGAAGGAGGGCAAACAGTGGTTTAGTTCCTCTCTTAGCCCGTCCCTCATACAAACGCGCGCGCGCGCACACAGACACACACACACACACACACACACAAACACACGCACAGACGCGCGCGGATTTTTTTTTTGCCTCTGCCTAACGAGTCGTTTACAGCTTCCTTATTGGTGTATCTCGAGCGGGTGCCACCCACTTGTAGTCTCGATATCACAAGAACAGTTAGAGAAAAGCCCGTCGTCTAACATGCATTAATTTGATCTCAGTTTCAGTTACTATGAATATGACTCTAATCCGATTAATGTATACTGCACATTTTCATGCTGTAAGAAGTGATTTAATTAGTCGTTATTGGAATATGGTCACGGCAATGTTACCTTAAGTCAGTGTAAGGATTTTGGGAATGGGATAATATTGCAATTGTCTTGTGAGAAATGAAATATGTATAACATTGTTGCATTGTACTAATAAGTATCCACTTCGTTGCATACTGTATTCTTTCTGCACAGGAACCATTAGGCTATAACGTTTTTAGTATATTGTTTATTTGTTTGTTTTAATCAAAGATAGCTTACAATCCCCTTGTTCATCACACTTAATTTCTCTGTTTTCCTCTCCTTTCACGTTTTGTTTTCCACACAGTTACTGTTCCGTGTACTGTACACAATTTGTTCCAATGCCTCACACGAATAACATGTCTAATACAAGGTAGAGACAAAATAGATCTCGACAACAATCATCAGTCTTAATTATTAAGTCGTATAAAGACTGATTGTACTCCACATAAAGTCCACAATTCGGTTGTGTCTTAAACTGCTTTTTTTTCTACTGGGCACGATCCGCACACGAGCGTCGCGTTCTCTCTAAGGAGAAATGACAGTGACGGCTATCTTTAACAGGTGGAAGAGACCGTATGTGTGTATCTGTGTGCGTGTGCCTCTGAGTATATGTCTGTGTGAGTGTGGGTGGATGGGAGGGGTCATTGCCCTTTACGTGTACCCGACTGTAAGTGCCCATCCGGGGAAAGGAAGAAAAAAAGCAGTCGCTGGTTGGAGGAAAGCTAAGGAATTCTGGCGAAGTGTGCTGCCGCTGATCGGAGCACAGTGAATGTCGCATTAAGGTGCAGCATCACTCTACAACGAAAAACATCCAATTTAAACGATTACAGTTCAGGTTAGTATTATTACGTATGTAGAATTGCGTAAGCCGACAAGCTTAACACGGGGATATCACAGTCATTACAAATGTTTCAGCATTTAGAACGAAAATCGAAATTAAATTGAGACCGCGTGTAACCACAAAACGGAAAAGAAGTTTAGTAGGTGCAAAGCCTTTCGAGCACCAGTTAAATTTTAAAATAAAACAAAAAAATTACTATATATATATATAATTTTAAGGAAGGTGAAGAGGTCATTTCGAGTGGTGTGCAAGCTATATAAATTGGAAAACACAGTACACACACACACACAATTTGAAATATACTCGTTGGTTGTGGAAAAAACCGTTGTTATTGATGAGCCTCATTAATTCGCACATTTAGCACCATGCCTTCTACACAGGCTTCTACACCAAGCCTTCTACACAGAGTCATCGTGTGTCGTTAAATTACAATAAAAAGTGATGAAGGAAAAGTAAACAGGTCGAGGCGGCAAAAACAATGTAAATACATAAAACGCATTGGCAAGTTCACATGGACAAAATATTTTGATTTGCACCGTCGGCCTATGGCACCAAATTTCAACAGTTTAATCCTTAAAAAATCTCAGAGAAAATTCGAGAGTCCAAATGCTTGATAATCAAAAATAAGACAAATTAAAAAAAAAAAACCTTAAACATTACATAGAGGGGGATTAAATACATTTTCTGTGTGGTGACTACGGGCCGAATAACGTTTCCACAGTTACATGGGAAAGCTGTTTCTGTACCGGTCGTTGACACAGCGCTCACCTGTGCACGCGAGGCAGTTCAAGTAACAACATTCTCTAAGTAAACAGGCTAAGGATCTGTAAACAGCAGCGAGTGGCTGATGCTAGCGCGAAATCCGAACTTCTCAAGCTCTACAAACGCGTGGAATGTCAAACGCTCAAGTGTCAGGCGCAATGTTTTGTTTTGTTTTGTTTTGTTTTTCTCACTCTTTTGTTCTCTCTGTTTCTTTCCTCTTAATCACAAGGACAAACACCATCTCAGAATGAAGACAGACACACAACAGACGCACACATGCACGCGCAAATACACACACACACACACACACAAACACACACACTCAGAGAGAGAGAGAGAGAGAAACAAATACACAAATACTCGTATAAATTTTTTTTTCCGCATGCATAGTTTTGTCTGAAAGATTTTAGAATTTACGATAACCACATGATAAATGAATTGCAGTAGGCGATTGGTTGGTAAGTGTCCATGTATCTCAGACTCAACTGCACTCTCAAATTCTTCTGCTTTTGTTCCGTGTGAAATGTAAGACGTCAGAGAAAGACGAGAGGAGACGATTATACTGAACAAAACTGACTGATATCAAATGGTGTAGAAAAAAATCATCCGACTGTCAAGCACTAATAAGTTATTATTTGATTACCAAATGTCTGCTGAATATCCATCTTAAATCATTTGAAATTTTGACCTGAAGTAAAATGTCTATAAATTCTTTAAAAATGTCTGAGTCTGAGTATGTTTTTAGTTTAAGAATTTGGTGCCATGTCAGCATGCAAGAGATTTAACGCTAAACTGGGATACCGGTTCCTTTTCATCTAGTCCAATGGTCTAAGAATATTTTCTAATTTGAATAGTAATTATGAAGTTAAAAGAAGAATGGCATTTGGGAAGTATACACTTCAGTTCATGTTTTCATTGACTGGAAAAGGAGGAGAGAAAAAAAGAGAAATAAAGAAATGTTTAAAATAAATATGTGCCATCCATCCCTCTAGACAATTACTGCCCTCAGCTACTATACTGAGTGTGTGTGTGTGTGTGTGTGTGTTAGAGAGAGAGAGAGAGACTTTAAATGAGAGGGGCATTGGCGGTTGTGTAGTGAGTGCTCAGCGCTAATGAACTTTGAAAGACAGAAATTCTTGTCCTTCCTGCCCTGGGTTCGAGGCACTAGGATGTTTATGATTGGGCACACGGGAGGAATGTGGAGGACTGAATCAGACAGGTCAGGCCTGGGCAATGTAACACACACACACACACATGCACACTTGCACAGATGCATGCACACACACGCACACACACACACACACACACACGCACACGCACACATGCACAGATGCATGCACACACACACACACACACATGCGCGCACGCACACACATGCACAGATGCATGCACATACACACACACACACACACACACACACACACACACCACAATTCATTAGTATAATCATTATTATGACTGGAAAACTTTACCTAGTTTGAATGTACACAGACGGAACTGTCTCTCACAGAGGTGATATCGATCTACATACCACAGGAATATGAATGCAAAAATGATAAACGCCTCATCAGGTCACACAAACTACGGATCACGGGACATGCTACACAGTTCAAACCTTTTTAGGCCAGCTTTGTACGGAAACCTTAGAACATTTGGACTTTCACCACTATCAGCAAAGTTAAACTGGCTTATCAGAGCAACAGAATTCAGTTGATTTCAGTCTGATGTAACATTAGCTGGACGATTCCCCTACGCAGTCCGACAGTGTGTCTGCCCACAGATGTGGTCTTTATGTGTACGAGAGGCAGGAGGGGCAAGGCAAACGGGACGGATGGAGAGAGAGAGAGAGATGGACGGATGGAGGGATTAAGACGGAGGGATGTACCCTCATCCCTGCTGAGAGGCAGACACAGGTCTTCCCCCATCAAAAGAGATGGATTTAACAAAATAAACACACACACACACACACACAAGAGTTCAGAAAGAGAGAGAATGCGGAGCGGAAGACGGTGCATGGATGAACACTGTTTCCTTGCTTTGTGTAAATTCAGACACACACACACACACACACACACACACACACACAGGACAAGTGATAAAAGAACATCAGTAATGCCAGGTCTGGTATGAAAAGCAGTGCACAGAAATTTTAGTGTAGCGTTCTGCTCCGGCAGGAAATTATGACATTACAGTTCTAATAAATTTATCTGGTTCAGCACCCAATGATAAATACATTTCAAATTTAGATCTCACATAGAGAAAGAGGTCCAGAGCGAGGAAAGGATTCTGAAATACACACACATATAGACACATACACACATACACACACACACATACCCAAAACTGTTAAACTGTGACAAAAGGAGAGAGGAGAGCTAACTAAAACAATATATATATATATATATATATATATATATATATATATATATATATATATATATATATAAATCTATTGAGTTACACTGAATCATAATCTTCATGTAATTACCCTCTTACGATAACACAAAGAGATGAATTTTGATTTTTCTAAAATGCTATGAAGAAGTCTGTGAGTTAAACTAAAAAAAAAAAAAAAAACCCTGCATGTATGAGTGTATGTGCACATTTTTGTTAGTGAGTATGTATGTGTGTGTTTGATTTCCCCTATACGTCTGTGAGCAATGTTCCTTTTTTTTCCCATTTAAAATAATAAATGACGTAACCGTGGAGACAGGACAACAGGAGAGACACTGCTCTTCCTGTTAGAAAGCCTCACTTTCTGTGAACACTCGCCAAATTCCTAATCATACACAGCAGTGTGTGCGTGTGTGTGTTTGTGTGTGTGTATGTATGTGTCTGAGACAGAGAGAGAGAGAGAGAGAGAAAGAGAGAGAGAGAGAATGAGTGCAAGTGTATGTTTTAATAAAATATGAGCCAGTGTTTCAGCTAAAAGGACATTTGTTGAAGGGGCCTATCAGTAAGGCAGATGAAGGTTCCTATTAAAAC